>NC_052400.1:8876029-8961238 GCF_009389715.1 Phoenix dactylifera
TCGTCCCCGTAAAGCGCCGAGTCGACCCCAAACAACGTCAAAAGTAAAATCTTACAGCCGAGACGTCTCGCGTTGAAGCGGAGACGTCTCCGAAGCGCCTGGGACGCGACTGACAACTTTTTCAGGTTTAGTTTGAATTTCAAACTCCCTTAACTTTATCTCTAACGGCTATATTTGCTTTTTGGGCTATAAAAGGGAGCTCTTAAGTGCTTTCCAACAACTTCTCACCAACCCAACACAAGATCATTCAAGAGAGAAGAAAGAAAAAGAGGTTCAAGGGAGTTAGTGCATTCAAGTGAAGAAATCAAGTGCCTTCAAGCTTCCCAAGTGATTTCGTGCTCAACTACTCTCTTCCGCTAGGCATTCAAAGCTCACATTCAAGCCAATGCGATCCACATCGGAAGAACCACCATTTCCCACGCTTCCAACGGCTAAAAGGGTTCTTCTGGGTTCTATTACTTCTCACTGTTTTATTTGCTTCTTGAGAGCTTTTAAATCCTTGTAAAACTTTTTCAATATTGTGCTTGTTCCAGTCAAGGGACTTGGAACAAGGAAAAGACGTCCCAAGCCTAGGTGAAATTGGGGGTTATAGGGTTCGTTGTTAGCCCGGTGTAAAACAACGAGTTGGGTAGTGCACTCGCAAAACTACCGGACTGTAATCTTGGATTATAGTGGAAATTCCCAAAGGTGCTTTGGGGAGTGGATGTAGGAGCAGTGGAAGCTCCGAACCACTATAAAACCTTGTGTTTGCGATTGATTGTTCTCATACCTCTATCTTTACTTTAGTTCATACATTTGTGTGTTTTATTTTTAATTAGGCAAAAAGTTTTAAAACACCCAATTCACCCCCCTCTTGGGTGACCATCTCTGGGCAACAATGCACATTGAGTATAAATTTGACTTCAGAAGGATTCCTTCCCAGATCCGACCCGGTTGAAGATCGGGTCGGGTCCGAGTCGGGTTCGGGTCCGGATCCAATTTTTCTATGCTTTTGGGAAAGAATTTTGAGCAAATCTAATTTGACCATATCATAACTATGAGGTGCTGGGTGACCCATGACTTGAAAGACTTGCAATTGACCTCCAGTCAGAACAGATGACTCGTGAGCCAAATTTCATATCACACTATTTTTTTTATCTCTATGACTAATTGGACGGAACTTGGTATCTCCCAGCTCCCATCTCAGGAGGGCAAAGAAAGTCCCAGACCTTCCAAAATCCAATTCCATTGCAGAAACTGGCACATGACCCATATTCAATGAAGGGAGATCCTCTCACCCGCATCAAAGCAGCTTCATCCATGCGAAAACAGGGGAGAGGGAATGATCCCATGCGTCCGCCACATCGATCCCAAGTGCCCGTTCGAATGCATCCAACTCTCGTGCCAGCCACCGTGCCAGCAGCCCGCGTTCTTCACGCGGTGAACATCCCAGCGATCCAGCCTCCTCCATCGCGCCCAATCATCCCGGAATCCCAGCGGCCAGCCCCTCCTTCCAACGATCCCGCCTCACAGATCGCCTCCAGCCGCATCCGCACCATGATCGGCGGCCTCCCAGTGATCCCACAGCTCCCTCCACGGATCCCGCGCCTGTCCGCCCTCTCCTTCCTCCCACGGATCACGCCATCATCCCGAACAGTCCAGCTCCATTCCGTCGATCCCGCGGCCCCAAGTTCGTGATCAACGTCCCAGCCGCCCGTGAAGCACCTCATCTCGCCGTCCATGACACCTCCAAGCCTTCCTCCACAGCAGATCCACGTCATCCTCCCTGATTTCCCGCGATCCCGCGTGCATCAGCTCCCGATCCAGCCTCCTTCGCCTCTGCTTCCGCCGTGATGCAGCCGTGATCCCGCACACGACCGCAGACCGCGCCCTCCTCCTCTCCCGGGATCCATCGGTCTTCGGCGATCTATAAGAGGAGGACGTGAGGAGAAGAGGAGAGGAAGGAGAGCTTAGTTGGGCCGGAGCTCTCGACTGGGTGTTGAACCAAAGAACAGAGAAGAGGGGGGAGAGCTTGGTGGTGGGCCAAGAAACAGGGAAGACGATTCGGTTTGGGAGAGAAGAGAGAAAGGAAAAAAAAATAGAAACAGGGGAGGGCTCTATTTTGGTTTGAAAAGAAAGAATAAAAAAATAGGGGAGGAAGAGCATTATGTTTCTTTTATTTTGAGAACATGTTATTTTGGGGTTTTTGGTTTTAGTTTAATAGAGAGTTTTATTTATGCTCAAGCTTTAATTTCTGTTGTTTTTAATTTCTATTATTTTTAAGTTCCGTTCTTCAACTTATGTAATTTTTTCTTTTTTTTATTTATTATGCAATACCTTAAATCTTCTGTTGACCCCCTAATGGATTTTGATGAATACAAAACACTAGAGTATAATTCCATTTATCTTAACAATTTACTTGAGGATTTCATGTGTTTAATTAAGAATATTATTAAGAAATGTCTAGGCAAGTTTCCATAATTTTTATGAATTTATTGAAGAATTTTTGAGATGAAGAAAACAGATCAGGGACAGCCGAGACGTCTCCGGTTTGTTCCAGAGACGTCTCTGGCACAAACAGGAAGAACTGGCACGTTTGGAGACGTCCCCGGCACCTGGCGAGGCGTCTCGCAGGGTCGGAGTCGACTCTCTCAGAAGCGGAGTCGACTCTCTCAGTGGCGGCAGAAAGGCCGATTTCAAGAGATGCGCGCGAGCCGTCTCCACAGTACGCGGAGTCGTCCCCGCAAGTAAAAGCTGAGTTTCCGAGTCGTCCCCAGAGAGTGCGGAGTCGACTCTCTCAGGGTATTCCAGAGGATGTCTTTTTCGGTGATAAGGCAGCGGAGACGTCCCCTGAAAGAGCGGAGTCGACTCTCTCAGAGAATTCCAGAAGACTTATTTTTCGGAGATATAACGGCGGAGTCGTCCCCAAGGCAATGGAGTCGTCCCCATGCAAAAAGCGCAAACAAGCCGAGACGTCCCCGTAAAGTGCCGAGGCGACCCTCTCAGAAAAACAGAAAAACAAGGATTCAAACCGTTCATCATCGGAGTCGTCCCCGTAAAGCGCCGAGTCGACCCCAAACAACGTCAAAAGTGAAATCTTACAGCCGAGACGTCTCGCGTTGAAGCGGAGACGTCTCCGAAGCGCCTGGGACGCGACTGACAACTTTTTCAGGTTTGGTTTGAATTTCAAACTCCCTTAACTTTATCTCTAACGGCTATATTTGCTTTTTGGGCTATAAAAGGGAGCTCTTAAGTGCTTTCCAACAACTTCTCACCAACCCAACACAAGATCATTCAAGAGAGAAGAAAGAAAAAGAGGTTCAAGGGAGTTAGTGCATTTAAGTGAAGAAATCAAGTGCCTTCAAGCTTCCCAAGTGATTTCGTGCTCAACTACTCTCTTCCGCTAGGCATTCAAAGCTCACATTCAAGCCAACGCGATCCACATCGGAAGAACCACCATTTCCCACGCTTCCAACGGCTAAAAGGGTTCTTCCGGGTTCTATTATTTCTCACTGTTTTATTTGCTTCTTGAGAGCTTTTAAATCCTTGTAAAACTTTTTCAATATTGTGCTTGTTCCAGTCAAGGGACTTGGAACAAGGGAAAGGCGTCCCAAGCCTAGGTGAAATTGGGGGTTATAGGGTTCGTTGTTAGCCCGGTGTAAAACAACGAGTTGGGTAGTGCACTCGCAAAACTACCGGACTGTAATCTTGGATTATAGTGGAAATTTCCAAAGGTGCTTTGGGGAGTGGATGTAGGAGCAGTGGAAGCTCCGAACCACTATAAAACCTTGTGTTTGCAATTGATTGTTCTCATACCTCTATCTTTACTTTAGTTCATACATTTGTGTGTTTTATTTTTAATTAGGCAAAAAGTTTTAAAACACCCAATTCACCCCCCTCTTGGGTGACCATCTCTGGTTAACAAGTGGTATCAGAGCGGGTGCTCTGTGTATTTCTTGAAAGACCTAACCGTCTTAGCCAAAGATCTAGATGGCAACACCCTTTAACAATGTTCCTGCTGAGGGGCAGGCAACCAATGGACCTCCACTCTTCAATGGGACAAATTATACCTATTTGAAGACTAGAATGAGGATTTTTATTCAAGCACAAGATTATGCCTTGTGGAGGGTCATAATCAAGGGACCACACGAACCATCTCACATGGTTAATGGCATTCAAGTTCCCAAACCTGAGGAGGATTGGGATGAGAATGACAGTAAGATGGTTCAACTCAATTCTAGAGCCATGAACTCATTATTCTGTGCTCTAGATGTAAATGAGTTCAATAGAGTCTCCACCTGTAGTTCCGCCAAGGAAATATGGGATAGGCTTGAAGTTACCCACGAGGGTACGAATCAAGTCAAAGAGTCTAAAGTGAACATTCTAGTTCACAAATATGAGTTGTTTAAGATGGAACCCAATGAAACCATCACATGCATGTTTACACGCTTCACCGATATAATTAATGGTCTAAAGAGTTTGGGTAAATCCTATACTAATCCGGAACTTGTGAGTAAAATTCTCAGGTCTTTGCCGAAAGCATGGGAAGCAAAGGTCACGGCGATCATAGAAGCCAAAGATCTCAACACTTTGGGACTAGAACAACTATTGGGCTCATTGATGACGCATGAGCTCACAATGAAGCAACATGAAGAAGAGTTGCCAAAGAAGAAGACAATTGCACTCAAGGCTACTTCGAGTGTGTGTGAAGAAGAAAGTAGTGAGAGTGAAGAAGAAAGCGAAGATGAGGACTTGGGTTTAATAGTAAGGAAGTTTAAGAAATTAATGAGAAGAAAGAAACCCTTTCCAAGAAAGAAATTTGGAGGGAGAAATGATTGGGAAAAAGAAAAGGAAAAAGAAAGAGACCCAATCATATGCTTGTTAGAAAACCCCGATCATGCCACTGAAATTCAAAGAAATTCAGATGCAGCGGAAGAGGCATGCGCGGGATCAACCGTTCATCGCATGAACGTTGTTCAAAAACCGTTCGTAGATAGATAAGGATTAAAAAATTTTAATCTAATTAGAAGATCAGATCTTCACCTTGTGCGGGTAGATGATCACCGCAAACTGAAGTTCGTGGTTTAGGATGAAGGTTCGCTTGAAGCCGTTCAAGTGCCCGGCCTCTACGGGTATCCACACGAAGCAGAGGACCGATCCAATCGCTCTAATCTCCCGGGGTGCTAGCTCCCTTGCAGAGATTGGTTTTGATGGCTGATCACCTCCCTTTCTTTCAACTCTTGAATGCTAGAGGGAGGAGGAAGAAGATGAAAGGATCAAGGAAGAAAATCCAAAAGGCTAGATGCAGCCTTTCCTTTCCTTGCGTTGAATCCCAAACGGAGGAGGAAGAAGGAGACCACCATGGATCTTTTTCTTTCTTGCTTGCGGCTGATCCAAGAGGAGAGGAGAAAGGGGGCGTACGACCACAAGGGGAGAGCTTCTCATATGAATTAGGTCAGCCCCCAAGCCTCCTCTTAAATAGCATCTAGGGCTCCTATTTGGTTTAGTCCAAATCATGAATCAATTGGGTTCAATCTATGCTAGTCCTAATCCAATTAGAACTTGAATGAACCATGACTCAATTGAACTCTTCAATCCTAATCTAATTAGGAGCCATCTTGATTCATTGGATTAATAATTAATTGGAACTTAAGAAATCCTAATCCAATTAGGACTTGTTTAATTCTAGTCCTAATCCAATTAGGACTCTAAGAATCCTACTCCAAGTAGGAATCCAAATTTAATTCAAAACTCCTAATCTAATTAGGATTATAGGAATCCTACTCCAAGTAGGAATCCTAGTCCTACTCCTAATAGGATTCCCAGTCCAAGTAGGAATCCCAGTCCAAGTAGGATTCCTGTCCTAATCCAATTAGGACTCTATGAATCCTACTCCAAGTAGGACTCCTAGTCCTACTCCAAATAGGATTCCCAGTCCAAGTAGGAATCCCAGTCCAAGTAGGATTTCTAGTCCTAATCCAATTAGGACTCTATGAATCCTAGTCCAAGTAGGACTCTTGTTTTAAGTCCAATTAATCAATTCCCTTTGTTCCTTCTTCAACTTATTATCAATCAAATTGATTACTTATGATTCCTAATCACGATTCAACCATCGGATCGGTCATTACTTCTAGTGTGTGTGACCCCATAGGTTCTACTCTGACTGGTAGTGAGATATATTATGATCTCTATCACAATATCATTGAAAACTCCTTTCAATGGATTGGAACGATTCCAACTCTACTCTTTAGGATTTATCGATCATCGAGATAATCCCTGTGAGTCCCACCATCCACCAGTGACACCTAGCAGCATGTAGTGGCTACCCAGTAGAATAGAATGATGAACCTCTAGGTGCAGTTATCGTGTGATATAGTCCTACTATCGTGGATTCCTACAGGACGGAGGTCATGGATAACTCGTCAAACCCCTTCGTCTGTCATATGTCAAGATTTATTCGACTCGAGTTCGATAGTGGAAAACTCTTTCTCCACTTTATATTACTGCCCTGGCCAAGGTCTTAGAACTCAGTCTAACAAATCACATAGGATCACTCCTCTTCTATCAAGGTCGATAGATTCCATGTAAGTGCATACCCTACTCCTACAGTGAACTTACTGCAGCCAATCTACACTACAAGGACCCATATGACTAGAGACCATGTATACGTGTAGTCAAACTACAATAACCTTACTATGAGTAGCTGAAGCACCGCAGGTCAAAGGACCAGTCACACTACTGCAACATCAAGCAAGTCACTGACGAGTGGATAGACATCCAAGTGACTTCTTGTGTTGGTCACGCTCAGTACCCTTGTTCTCTAACAAGCACCTGCACTATTACTTCAGTGTCCTCACACCGTGGACTCGAGTCTCGTCCATCCATAAGGAAAGTAATGTGTGCACTGATCTTATCGGATCGATCACCGTCCTCGTGATGATCCATCGATCAGGAGCGTTCAGAAATTAATCACTAATGATACATGGCTCAAATTCTCAACTCTTGAGAATATGCATCATCATCTTATTAATTCCTTGGACGATTCATAGACACAATAATAATATGAATGAAAAAGATGCCTTTCATTTATTCAATAATAATAAAGTCAAGTACAAATTATGTCCTAGAATTAATAATGTGTCAGCCAAAATTGGCTTCTAGGGCATACATCTAACAATGCTATGATTGCAAGAGACCGGGACACATTCGTTCCGAATGCCCTCAACAAAAGAAGCACTTTGGAAAGAAGAAGAAGAAGGCGTTGAAGGCAACATGGGACGATAGTGACACATCCTCCTCCGAGGAAGAGAAGGAAGAGACCGCAAATTTGTGCTTCATGGCATTTGAAAACGACGAGGTATGTCAAAGCTCAACTATAAATTTTACTTTAGAAGAATTATATGAAGCTTTTCAAGAACTTATGAGTGATTGTAGTATGTTAGGAGCAAAGAATAAAGAACTAAAGGCCTCCAATCAAAAACTAAAGGATGATATTAAAAAACTATTGATTGAGAAAGAGAGCGTTGAAAATATTAACACCATTGATCTAGAAAATAAAAATTCAAAACTTAGCATTGAAAATGAAACGGCAAAAACACTAATTAAGGAATTGAATCTAAAAGTTAAATCTCTACTCAATAATAATACCTCACTTGCACAAAATGTTGAATCCCTTAAAAAGGATAAGGAAGAACTAGTTAAAGAAAATTTGGATCTTAAAAATGAGGTACATAAGTACAAACCAATTGTTGAAAAATTTACACAAAGCTCTGAAAAATTAAATCTTATTCTTTCAAATCAAAGAGCTGTTTTTAATAAAGCCGGATTAGGATATAAAACTAACAAGCAACAAAAGTATCTAAAGAATTTCTTTGTGAAAGCAAAAGATGTCAAAACTGAAAAACCTACATGCTTTCATTGTGGAAAAAGTGGACATAAAGCCTACTCTTGTATTCAAAGAAAGATCCAAACTAACAAGAGTACATTTGTAAAAGCTAAAAACATAACTAAAGTATGGGTGCCTAAGGGAACCAACTACACTAACCACGAAGGACCCAAGAAAACTTGGGTACCTAAGAGCTTCACATGATCATTTTGCAGGTATGCCTTGCAGCCGGAAATAAAAAGAGAATGTGGTATCTTGATAGTGGTTGCTCAAGGCATATGACCGGTGACAAGAGTCTCTTCGTCACTTTAAAATCAAAAGAATGAGTAGTCACATTTGGAGACAATGCTAAAGGTCAAATCATTGGTGTTGGTAAAATCTCCATATCACCCTCCTCATTTATTGACAATGTATTGTTAGTTAATGGACTCAAACATAATTTATTAAGTATAAGTCAATTTTGTGACAAGGGCTTTAAAGTGTCATTTGAATCTTCACTTTGCATAATTAGTAGTCCAGTTGACAATGAGATCATACTTACAGGACATAGGCATGAAAATGTTTACATGGTAGATCTTGATGATCTCACCATGAAGGATGGCCAATGTCTTGTAGCCATGGATCCCAAAGTCAATGAGACTAGTTGGTTATGGCATCGTAGGTTAGGGCATGCTAGCATGGATTTAATCTCTAAATTGATTACAAAAGATCTAGTCAAAGGACTACCAAAAATAGATTTTGAAAAGAACAAAATTTGTGCTGCATGTCAATTAGGAAAACAAACGAAAAGCTCTTTCAAGTCTAAAAACATAGTCTCAACATCAAAACCCTTAGAACTAATTCACATGGATTTATTTGGACCCACTAGAACTGCTAGTCTAGGGGGTAAGAAATTTGGTCTTGTAATTGTTGATGATTTTTCACGTTTTACATGGGTTTCATTTCTTGCACACAAAGATGAGTCCTTTCCCGCTTTTATCAAGTTTCATAATAGGGTTTCGAATGAACTCAATCTTAAACTAAAAGCAATTAGGAGTGATCATGGTACCGAGTTTGAAAATTAGTATTTTGAAAAATTTTGTGAAGAAAATGGTATCAATCATAATTTCTCGGCACCTAGGACACCCCAACAAAACGGGGTGGTAGAAAGGAAGAATCGCACACTAGCAGATATGGCTCGTACCATGTTGTGCGAATCGGATTTACCAAAGTACTTTTGGGCTGAAGCAATAAATACTTCATGTCATATTTTAAACCGTGCTTTAGTTAGATCCATCTTAAAGAAAACATCTTATGAGTTGATAAAAAGTAAGAAACCAAATATAAGCTATTTTCATGTTTCCGGTTGTCGATGCTTTATTTTAAACAATGGAAAGGACAATCTAAGTAAATTTAGTGCTAAATCAGATGAGGGGATCTTCTTAGGTTATTCCTCATCTAGTAGAGCATACAGGGTCTTCAACAAGAGAACTCTCGTTGTTGAAGAATCCATTCATGTTGTTTTTGATGAAGCTAATGGAGATTCTTCTAGAAAAGAAGAAGATGGTGATGCAGGTATACTTGAAGACCGAATGAAGGAATTCTCCATACAAGACAAACAACATGAGGATGAGATCAAAGAAGATACAATTCAGCAAGATGAAGAAGATCAATCTCCATCGAGAAATCAAGATCTTCCTAAGGAATGGAGGTATGCACATGGTCATCCAAGGGATCTAATCCTTGGTGATCCTTCACAAGGAATAAGAACTAGATCCTCTTTAAGAAACACTAGTAATTATCTTGCATTCGTTTCACAAATCGAGCCAAAATCACTAGAAGAAGCTGAAAAAGATGATAATTGGATGAATGCTATGCAAGAGGAATTAAACCAATTTGAAAGAAATGAAGTTTGGACTCTAATGAAAAGATCCCCTAATGTTTCAATTATAGGCACCAAATGGGTATATAGAAATAAACTAGATGAAGATGGAATAGTAATAAGAAACAAAGCTAGGCTAGTGGCCAAAGAATATAATCAGGAGGAAGGAATAGACTTTGATGAAACTTTTGCTCCTGTTGCTAGATTAGAGGCTATTAGACTACTTTTGGCATATGCATGCTTTATGGATTTCAAACTCTATCAAATGGATGTAAAAAGCGCCTTTTTAAATGGTTATATAATGGAGGAAGTTTATGTAGGACAACCTCCAGGTTTTGAGAACCACTTACATCCAGATTATGTTTTTAAATTGCATAAAGCATTATATGGACTTAAGCAAGCCCCTAGGGCATGGTATGAAAGATTAAGTAATTTCCTAATTGAAAATAAATTTAAGAGAGAAAATGTGGACAAAACTCTCTTCATTAAAAGAAAAGGAAATGACTTATTGCTTGTGCAAATTTATGTGGATGATATAATTTTTGGTGCTACTAATGATTGTCTTTGTCAAGAGTTTGCCAAGCTTATGCAGGGAGAATTTGAAATGAGCATGATGGGTGAGCTCAACTTCTTCCTTGGGCTACAAATAAAACAATCAGAGGAAGGCATCTTCATCAGTCAGTCCAAATATATCAAGGAGATGTTGGAAAAATTCAAGATGAAGGATGCAAAGGAAATCAGCACACTCATGGGCTCAAGTTGCAAGCTTGACAAAGATGAAAAAGGTAAAAGTATAGACTGCAAATTGTACAGAGGTATGATAGGCTCTTTACTTTACCTTACTGCTAGTAGACCAGATATATTATTATTCAGTGTTTGTATGTGTGCTAGATACCAAGCATGTCCTAAGGAATCACACTTGCAAGCTGTTAAAAGAATTTTTAGATATCTAGTAGGGACATCTAATGTAGGCTTATGGTATTCTAAACAATCTGACATAAATTTAATTGCTTATTCCGATGCTGATTTTGCCGGGTGCAAACTCGACAGAAAAAGCACAAGTGGCACATGTCAATTCTTGGGTGCTAATTTGGTTTCTTGGTTTAGCAAGAAACAGAATTCAGTTGCCTTATCCACAGCTGAGGCTGAGTACATTGCAGCTGGAAGCTGTTGTGCCCAAGTTCTATGGATTAAGCAACAACTTGAAGACTTCGGTATCAAAATGGACAATATACCAATTAAATGTGATAACACAAGTGCAATTAACTTAACAAAAAATCTTGTCCAACACTCAAAATCAAAACATATAGAGATTAGGCATCACTTTATTAGGGATCATGTGCTGAAAAATGATGTGATGATTGAGTATGTATGTACTGAAAATCAATTGGCCGATATCTTTACAAAGCCCCTTTGTAAAGATAGGTTCAACTTCTTAAGGAATACATTGAGCTTGTATGATCCTAGCAATTAAATTGAACTTGCATTGCAATGCTTTGCTACTCAAACTAGTAATCCACCTCAAGGTCAACATAAGTGAAAGCATGAATCTATCTAAGTTAAATGACGAATTGTTCGACTTTCCGGAGGATGGTTACCCTCCCTTGGACTCTTCATGGAGATATTTTCAGAGCCTATTTCATAGGTATTCGAAATTTGGTCAAACATTCCTCATTTCAATGTTAATAATTCAAAAAATCATTATCAAACTTTTATAGGATGTATTATTAAGGGGGAGGATCACAAACAAACTCACTCTGTATTCACCAAAAGAAATCATGTTGATTAGTGTGATTGAGTAAAATAAATTGGGAAAAGATAGAAATTAGTCTGAAATTTTTCAGTGCCGGAGACGTCTCTGGCAAATCGCAGAGACGTCACCCCGGCGAGACGTCTCGCATCAGTCGTGGAGACGTCTCGGGGACCTAACGAGGGTTTTTAAATAGGTGAAACAGCTCGAGCCGACCCGAGCTATTCTCTTCCATCCCCGACAAAAATAAAAACCCTAGCCTCCATTTGCTCTCCACCACAAACCCTAGCCTCCATTTGCTCTCCATCACAAACCCTAGCATCCATGGCACCTAAGAGGGCTAGACGAACTGGTGGGAGGCGTCCTAGGGTAGCAACCGACGGTGAGGAACGGAGGGAAGAGCCATCCGCGCCGTCCCCTCCGGTTGCTCCGCCAACCACGACCATTTTCTGTGCGAATCGCACAGTAACCACCGGTAGGTACATAGATTTCCATTTTCTAGATAGTGAGGGGTTCTCTATTGGAGAGAAACTCCGTGCCCAAGGGTGGGAATACCTTTGTACCCTCAATACATCGACCTACCCCGGCCTAGTTAGAGAGATGTTTAGCAATATGGCCTTAGGGGACTTAGGGTACACTGCACATGTCCGAGGGACGTTGGTAGAGATTAATGAGGATGTCCTATCTAGCGTCTTGCAAATCCCTAAGGACGGTGAGGCTCCGACCTCACATCTCCAAAGGGAAATAGCCCTAAACTTGCTTTTAGGACGAGAGGACTGCGGGCCTCTTGATGTAGTGAACTCACAAGACCTAAATGCCGAAATGAGACTACTTTTGAGTATTGTCAACCGGGTCTTGTTTCCAAAAACCGGTTGCTTCGATTTTGTTTCGGAGCGAGACCTAGTTATCATGCACCACATCCTACTAGGGATTCTCCGAAACCTCCCTAGACTTATGTTGAACTACATTGCTATATGTCATAGGTATTCTAGGTTTAGCATACCCTATGGGATGATCTTTACCCTAGTATTCAAACATTTTAAGGTTCACATTCCAGAAAATGAACCTGCAAAACCCTTGAGAAACACCGACTATTATAATGAGAGCACAATGCGTAGAATGGAGTTTCACAAGGTAGATGGGTCATGGGTTAAGGTACCAAAAAGAAAAGCTCAAACCTTAGACCCTGAGATCCCACATCAGGAGCCTGACCACCACTCTCCTCCACTCAGCCACATGGACTTTCCTGATATACCCTCCAGCTCAGCTGGACCTTCCACCTCTATGCCACCTCCTCCTACAGTCACTGGGCCCTTCTCCCTATCAGAAGAACAGATGCGCACTTTAGCATCTGTGATATGCCAGCAAATGAGGGAGGAAATGAGATCGATGATCTCTACTGAGTTGGCCCCCATCAGAGCCTCACATGAAGGGCTTCTACAAGAGTTGAAGGAAATCAGAACTCAGATAGAAGCTACAGCACAAGAACTAGTTAGTGTGAGTGCCACCCAAACCTTCAGATCAATTGAGCTACAAGACAGCTTGAGGAACATTTCAGATGGTCTTCAAGAGTTGACAAGCCCTGGAGGCAATGTGGGCACCGTGGCTGCCCAACTTAGAGGAAGAATTGAAAGGGCAAGCATTGAATTTGAAGCACTAGTGGCAGCCTTCCATCAATCTCAAGGAGAGCAGTTCAAAACTCTACTGGACTCAATTAATGCATTTATAGATGCAGCTGCTAGGGCTTATGAGCAACGTCGCCGATGAGGGACATTTTGTAGACATCTAGAGTTCATCTGTTTTTGTAAAACCCTAGGCTCATTTTGAAACTTCTTTTGTATTAGGAATCAATACTTGTAATGATTTCCATTTTAACCTTGTAATGACTTCAAATGTTTACAATGAATGACATACAATTCCTTTTGAAACCTTGTGTACGTAAATTTGACACAACTTATCAATGCATATGAAACAGGGTGAGCACAACCTGAATATCAAAGGGGGAGTGAAATGAATTCTGAATTCATTAATAAAACAATAGACAGAGGGAGCATAACTTGAATATCCTTGAGTGGTTCATTGTAATATGCTGAATTCCCCTAGGAATTGTGCTTTAAGTACCTACGTATAATTTGTCCCCTTCATTGTTGATGACAAAAAGGGGGAGTAGATATATAGAACTTATATATGGAGTAGAACCTGAATATGGAATGCAAAATTTACACTCATACTTAAAGTTGAATTAGAAAAGATAAAATTGAAGAATATTGGCTTTAAGATAATTGCCCTTCTGGAAAAGAAAGGGGGAGTCAAAAAGAACATAGCTTTCAATTATCTTTAGCATCAATATTTTATTTTAACTTGATTCAACTTCAGTTGATATGCTAAAATTGCTTAAGAGCTATTAAGATCAATCTTATGCATAAGGATAGAACTGAAAATTGACTATTTTGAATTATGCACACTGTATCTAGCTCTAATCAAAACATTATACTTGTACATCTGATCAAATACTGTGTATATGTTTAAATTTCGAATTTTGCATATACTCAGTGTTTTGTCATCATCAAAAAGGGGGAGATTGTTGACCCCCTAATGGATTTTGATGAATACAAAATACTAGAGTATAATTCCATTTATCTTAACAATTTACTTGAGGATTTCATGTGTTTAATTAAGAATATTGTTAAGAAATGTCTAGGCAAGTTTCCATAATTTTTATGAATTTATTGAAGAATTTTTGAGATGAAGAAAATAGATCAGGGATAGTCGAGACGTTTCCGGTTTGTTCCAGAGACGTCTCTGGCACAAACAGGAAGAACTGGCATGTTTGGAGACGTCTCCGGCACCTGGCGAGGCGTCTCGCAGGGTCGGAGTCGACTCTCTCAGAAGTGGAGTCGACTCTCTCAGTGGCGGCAGAAAGGCTGATTTCAAGAGATGCGCGCGAGCCGTCTCCACAGTACGCGGAGTCGTCCCCGCAAGTAAAAGCTGAGTTTCTGAGTCGTCCCCAGAGAGTGCGGAGTCGACTCTCTCAGGGTATTCCAGAGGATGTCTTTTTCGGTGATAAGGCAGCGGAGACGTCCCCTGAAAGAGCGGAGTCGACTCTCTCAGAGAATTCCAGAAGACTTGTTTTTCGGAGATATAACGGCGGAGTCGTCCCCAAGGCAGCGGAGTCGTCCCCATGCAAAAAGCGCAAACAAGCCGAGACGTCCCCGTAAAGTGCCGAGGCGACCCTCTCAGAAAAACAGAAAAACAAGGATTCAAACCGTTCATCATCGGAGTCGTCCTCGTAAAGCACCGAGTCGACCCCAAACAACGTCAAAAGTGAAATCTTACAGCCGAGACGTCTCGCGTTGAAGCGGAGACGTCTCTGAAGCGCCTGGGACGCGACTGACAACTTTTTCAGGTTTGGTTTGAATTTCAAACTCCCTTAACTTTATCTCTAACGGCTATATTTGCTTTTTGGGCTATAAAAGGGAGCTCTTAAGTGCTTTCCAACAACTTCTCACCAACCCAACACAAGATCATTCAAGAGAGAAGAAAGAAAAAGAGGTTCAAGGGAGTTAGTGCATTTAAGTGAAGAAATCAAGTGCCTTCAAGCTTCCCAAGTGATTTCGTGCTCAACTACTCTCTTCCGCTAGGCATTCAAAGCTCACATTCAAGCCAACGCGATCCACATCGGAAGAACCACCATTTCCCACGCTTCCAACGGCTAAAAGGGTTCTTCCGGGTTCTATTATTTCTCACTGTTTTATTTGCTTTCTTGAGAGCTTTTAAATCCTTGTAAAACTTTTTCAATATTGTGCTTGTTCCAGTCAAGGGACTTGGAACAAGGGAAAGGCGTCCCAAGCCTAGGTGAAATTGGGGGTTATAGGGTTCGTTGTTAGCCCGGTGTAAAACAACGAGTTGGGTAGTGCACTCGCAAAACTACCGGACTGTAATCTTGGATTATAGTGAAAATTCCCAAAGGTGCTTTGGGGAGTGGATGTAGGAGCAGTGGAAGCTCCGAACCACTATAAAATCTTGTGTTTGCAATTGATTGTTCTCATACCTCTATCTTTACTTTAGTTCATACATTTGTGTGTTTTATTTTTAATTAAGCAAAAAGTTTTAAAACACCCAATTCACCCCCCTCTTGGGTGACCATCTCTAGGCAACATCTTCCTTTATGCAATTTGTGTTCGCTTCAATCTTCTTGTTTACATCCATTTTAATTTATGTCAAAGCTTTTCTTTGATTAATTAAATATATAAATGCTTTTCGAATTTAAATACCTGTCTTTTAGTTAATTTCAAATAAAGAACATTCTCTGCTAAAAATCAATTTCAAATCCGAGTGAACGTTCTAATTTTTATGCAACTCCAATCGCCTCTTTATGGATTGATCTCTTACAACCGCTATTCTTCGAGTAGGAAAGGTAAAAGTAAAATTAAATTAAACTTTGTTTGTTGGTTCTAACAATGATCTGTTTAGCATATTTTTAGGTAAACAGGAATCGGACGAACAGAAATTTGGCGCCGTTGCCGGGGAGGCAAATCGAGAAGCAAGAACGATCACGAAGATCAAATCAAATTTTGGATGCCCGGAGTGAACGCACTCCGGTAGTAAGTTTTTATTTTTATTTTTATGAATTTTTCTTATTTTGATAATTTCTAGTTAATAATTTCGTAGTTATTAAATTCTGAAATTTGAAATTCGAAATTTAAAGTTTTTTTAAAAAAAGTAAAAAAAATTAAAATTAAATAAAAGATAATTAAAAAAATTGAAAAAATTTCCAAAATTCAAAAAATTTAAAAATTTAAATTCAAAATTTGAATTCTGTGATTCGAAATTTAAAATTTAAATTAAAAAAAGGTTAAAAAATTAATTAAAAAAAATTTAAAAAAATATTATTTTTGCTAGTAATTGATAGGGTGCAATCCCCCGAGGTGATCATACCTCTATTGGGGCTCCTCACGGAGTAATCTCCAGAGCTTATTCAATGGGCATTCGGAGATTGACTGACGCATAAGGATTAGTTTTAGTTTACATTCAAGTTATTCCTATATTAAAAATTAAAAAAAACAACATAAAATTAAAAAAAATAAGAAAAATAAAAAAATAAAAAAAATTGCTTGCTCATTTAATCAGTACAACCTAATGACATTGCATAAACTTTAAAAAAACCATTGATTATTTGCTGCAATTAGTATTAAGCATTTGCATAAAAGAATTTAAAGGCAAAACCCATTAAAAAGATAAGGTCAGGAAGTCATTACTTGTCCTTAGCCCAAAAATCACCACCTTGCATACATATCCTAAGCCAAATTAAATTAAAATCAAATTAGACGTTGGCCTTAGGGTTTTCGAGCTCAATTAGGCTCTTGGAAAGAAGCGGCTGAAAGCCACTCCAGTGAGAATTTAGTAATTGGTGATGTCTAGAAAAGTTTTACAACAGTGAGAACTGTTACGGGTATTGTAGTATCGGTGTATCCCTTCTGGCACCACCACACACCCCGGGACTTTTCTGGTCACTGGTTACTGGATTGCTTAACTGGTAAGCTCAAGCTTAATTTGAAAGGGAGATTAGGAGCTATCTAATCTAAAGAGAATTTCAGAAACTTTTTAACCTTATAAATCTCTGTGTAACTAGATTTAAGAAGCTACTAAACCTCACTTAGTTCTAAGACTAATAGGGTCAAATTGTTGTGTGGTGTTGGTTGTGGTTATCTGTGTCTAGCCCTTCTCTTCTCTTAGGATTTCGTTCATTTTAGGAGTCAAATATAATGAAGTGTTGTGGTAGAAGGTCATTAAGGGATAAATTAACCCCATTTGATCCTGAGATTGACAGAACTTTTCATCACAACTTGCGAACTGTAAGCCAACCGTTAATCTCTACAATGGGTGAACACATTAGAACTTTAAATGAGTTGTTCGCACCCGCATCTGCTAGTCCCCCTACTTGCATAGTATTACCAATCAATAATGCAGCCCAATTCGAGATTCGGGCTGCAACAATAAACATGTTACCTAAGTTTCATGGGTTCGAGAGTGAACAACCCTACATTCATCTAAACAAATTTTTGACAATCTGTCAAACATTTAGAAATCAAAACGTAGATGAAGAGGGTATTAAATTAAGGTTGTTTCCCATGACTTTAGAGGATCGTGCTGCTGCATGGCTGTATTCCCTTGCTTCAAATTCCATCACATCATGGGAACAACTAGGAAGTTCATGGCTAAGTTCTATCCCATGGTAAAGACTGAAAAAATTAAGGATGCCATTAGAACTTTTAGAGAAAAATCTGAGGAGGAATTTTTTCAACTTTGGAAAAGATTCCATGATCTTTTAGTCAAGTGCCCGCACCATGGGCTTGACAAGGCTGATCTAGTCCACTTCTTTTATAAAGGACTAACTCCGGCACATAGAAACATGATTGAGTCCATGCACAAGGGTAGGTTCATGAACCAAACCTCGGATCAAGCCTATGAATTTCTTGTTGACTTAGCCGAGAACGCTCAAAATTGGAGTAGCTATGGTGAGGAAGTAAATAGAGATGAGTTCGGGTCTAAAAAACCAGGCAATTATGAAATGAAAGCAGACCCAGAACTAAAAAATGTCATGTCCAATCTGGTGACTGGAATGAACAACTTAAGCAAAAAGTTTGATGCTTTCACTGTTTCCACTAGCTCAAGTTCATATAAAGAGTTAAATCCCATCATGAAAGTGGATCACGAGTCATAAAGTTTATGTATTTTGTGTAACAGTTCTGAGCATCTAGTAGAGTGTTATCCTAGTTTACCCAACATTAAGGCTGAGTAGGCAAATGCTCTAAACTCATATAGTGCCTTCAAGAAGCCCACTCCCAATTCATTCAGCTCAGTTTACCACCTTGATAATAGGTTCCACCCAAATTTTTCATACAAGCAGAACGAACCTATTCAGCATCAAGGTGGTTCACCAGGTTTTCAGAGGAACTTTTTTAGGATAGGTCCATCACAAATGAACCAACCTTTGGTTCCATCTGTACCTACTTACAATACCCTTGCCCCACAACAATCTTCAACTTTAGAAACCATGATGACTAATATGATGAAGCAGCAACAAGATTTCATCCAACAGCAACAACAGACCAACATGGCTCAAACACAAACTAACCAATTCCATGCGCAAGCGATTGCAAAACTTGAGGTTAGTCTGAGCCAAATAGCTAACTCTCTAGGGGATAGGAAGAGAGGTAAATTGCCTAGTCAGCCAGTACCTAACCTTAGTAGACAACAGAATCAAGGGCCGAGAGGCCAGTTTCAGATTGATTCTAATGGAAACTCTATCCATGAAGTCCAGACAATTACCACTTTACGGTCTGGCAAGCAAGTGGACAACAAAGTCCAACTTCCTGTGCAAGAAAAAGAAGAAAAGCATGAACCAAACCCCACCTAGAAAAAGGCACAAGAACAGGGAACACAAAGAATAGAGGAGAAACCAATAGGAGAAACCAAAATACAAGGACCCTGGTTGCCCCACTGTTGAAATTAAAATAGGAGAAACCATCATTCGAAGAGCCCTATTAGACTTAAGAGCAAGTGTAAACCTATTACCCTATTCTGTCTCAACGAACTAGGTTTGGGAGAATTAAAGCCCACAAACATTACTTTGTCATTAGCAGATAGGACTGTGAAGTATCCCAAAGGAATTATGGAGGATGTGATTGTAAAAGTTAATGAATTCTACTACCCTGTGGATTTTGTAGTTCTTGAAACTGAACCAGTAAAAAATCCAGAAAGTCACATTCCGGTGATCCTAGGTAGACCATTTTTGGCCACTTCAAATGCTGTGATTAGTTGCCGAAATGGAATAATGACTCTAGCCTTTGGGAACATGACTGTCCAGCTCAATATTTTTCATAGTAGTAGTCAGTCAACTGAGATGGACGATTTGGAAGAAATTCACATGATTGAGAACATAATTAGCAGTTTTTTTGAAGAGTCGAGTTATTCTGATCCATTAGAAAGATGTTTGGCTAATTTTGGTCAAAATTGCGAGTCAAGTCAAGAGGTTAATGCATTGTTAGATTCTATTCCTGTGATGGATACTAGCAAATGGGCCACCAAGTTTGAATCATTGCCTATTTCGGAATCTCAGCTAGTGCCATCCAATGTCAAACCTCCACAACTAGAACTTAAAGACCTTTCCGAAAACTTGAAGTATGCATTTCTTGAAGAAAACAAGACCTTACCTGTTATAATTGCATCAAATCTGACTAAAGAACAGGAAGAGAAGCTGTTAAGTATCTTTCGGAAGAATCAGGAAGCTATCGGTTGGTCTATAGCTGATATTAAGGGGATTAGTCCTTCTGTGGTCCAACATAAAATCCATCTAGAAGAAGATGCAAAAATCTTTAGAGAACCACAAAGGCGACTTAATCCAATCATGAAGGACGTAGTTCGAGCCGAGGTCATCAAGCTTTTAGATGTAGGGATTATATATCCTATTTCTGATAGTCAGTGGGTAAGCCCAGTTCAAGTCGTACCTAAAAAGTCTGGCATCACTGTGGTGAAAAATGATCACAATGAGTTAGTCCCTACTCGAGTCCAAACGGGATGGCGAGTATGCATCGACTATAGGAAGCTTAATGCCATGACTAGGAAAGACCATTTTTCTCTACCCTTCATCGATCAAATGCTAGAACGGCTAGCTGGCCACTCCCATTACTGTTTCCTCGATGGTTATTCTGGATATAACCAAGTTCCTATCGCACGTGAGGATCAAGAGAAAACCACATTCATCTATCCTTATGGCACTTTTGCCTATCGTCGCATGCCTTTTGGGCTATGTGATGAGAGCACAAAAGTGCGATCTAAGTACCAATTAACTTAGCCTAATGCTAGCAAAATAATGATAAATAATAGGTGTTAACATTTACATGATTAAATATTTTATCCTTGGCACTTATTATGATTTTTTATCATCTCTTTCCAGCTGCAGAACAGAGCCCAGATTCAGCTGTTCGCATGCATTTCCGCATCCAGCGCGTCCGTTCCTCCGAACCAGCTCCCGTGTCCGCGTGCACCCTCCGAGCGTCCACGTGTTCAGCCAAGTGCCAGCAGTCAAGCTCCCAGCGTCTGTGAAGCAGCCTCCCACACGTCCCGCATCCGAAGATCCCGGCATCTCCCGCTTCCAACGTCCGCATCCCAGCCTCTTCCGAGTTATCCGCGCTTCCCAGCATCCCGTGAAGCTTTCGAGTCCATCCTCCCACAAATCCAATCCCACGCGTCCACGCTCCTTCCGGCCGTCCGCGTGCAAAATCCACCGTGATCTCAGCGTATGCGTCCCAGCTCTTCCGTCTTCCTCGCAGTCCACACATCTTAACATCAGCGATTCATCCGTGAAGTCTCCCAGCATCACAACGTCTGCAAGCATCTTCCGCGAGCCATCCACGGTTCAGATCTCCCAAGCTACCACCGAGCGTCCGCGCTCCAGCTTCTCCCGTGAAGCTTCCCATTTCCGCATCCTCCGAACCTGCATCCGATTCTTCCGGGATTCGCAATCACCTGAGTCCCAGTCAAGTATCCGCGTCCGAATCTCCCGCGCCCAACGCCTGCGATCGTTCCGTGATCCAAATCCCATGATTCCGCGTTCGGATATTTCGCAACTGGATCAGGGATCCATCGCACGAGCTATATGAGGTTTCCGCTCGGCTGGGGGGATGTGATTCCTTCCCATTCGGTGAAACAGAGGAGTGGCCCTCTGTCAAAAGAAAAAAAAAAAAGAAAGGGAAACAGGGTCTCCCCTGTTTCCGAAAAGAAAAAGAAAAAAATGAAAGGGGGATTAATGTTTTCAATGAGTGGCTGATTCCTTAGGGAGGGAGATGGAGGAACCTTTGATGTATTGCTCTTTGAAGTAAACTCTAAACTTTTGCCTTGAATGAATTATATTTACTGATATGTTTTTGATCTATGCATAGTTATTTCGTAGATAGCTCTTTAATGGATTATGATTATTGATATATGGATTGCTTTAGTATTTGATTCGTCGTAGACGTAGAAAGCACGACGAATGCTTAGAAATTGAGTTCATATGTTCATGAAACATATACCATAATTAGATCTATCCTACATTTAATCTTTAATCAAGAACCATAGAGTTTATTCCTTGGATGCAATATCATCAAGGGGGATTCCAGATCCCTACCATTTTTATTTCATTGAATTGTGTTTATTATTCTCTGCATTTTAATTTCTGAAAATCAAAACATAATTTTAATCCACAAATTTATTGAATTAATTAATCGAAAATTATATTAAATAATCTCATATACATTTCGTTCCCTGAGGATTTGACCTCGGACTCCCGAGAATTTACTACTTGTGCGATTCTCCTGCACTTGGGAGAATAATTTTATTTCTGCATCAAGTTTTTGGCGCCGTTGCCGGGGAACGGGTGATTTATTAGTATAATTTTAGATTTAATCAGTATCTTAGTATTTAGTCTTTTTTTTTCTTTCAAAAAAAAAAAAATCTTTATTGCTGTTTTTTTTATTCCCTGCACAGTCTGCATCAAACTCTGATATCTGAGTACTCCACCGTCTGATTGCACTCAAATTTTGTCGGCTGCTGTAGGACACATGTTTCTTTCATCTGAACGGTCTGATTGATATTCTGATACTTTTACAACCATTAAATTAATATAAACTTTGCTGCTGTCTGCTTTGAATTTTCTGTGTTTAATTTTTTTGTTTAGAATCAGAATTTTATTATCATCATATCTCATTAACCCTTGTTGCTACTTGAAAATTGATAAGAACTTTAAGAAAAGATCAAGGGTAATCATTAAAAAAAAAAAAAAAAACAAACAAATAAATAAACTCTAAAATTTTGTATGCTAGGTTGGAATAGGGACAACACTGGACGCCTGAATCGACAAACATTTGACAATTCCTTAGATCATAATATTGAAAATCTTACGCAAAATCTCAGATCTGGTGAGATGGCTGATGATGTAGGAAGTCACCATGGTGATGAAGGTAGACCCCCAGTTATGACACTTCGACAATACTTACATCCCACTAGGACTAGTCAACCTTCATGCATGATTATTCCTAAAAATGTAGGACACTTTGAAATCAAACCAGGAGTAATTCAATTGCTGCCAAAGTATCATGGAATGGAATCCGAGAACCCTTATCTTCACCTTAAGGATTTTGAGGAAATTAGCATCACATTTAGAGTGCCAAATGTATCGGAAGATGTCCTTAAATTAACCTTGTTTCCTTTTTCCTTGAAGGATAAAGCCAAAACATGGCTGAACTCCTTGAGACCAAGATCGTTAGGAACATGGCATGATATGCAAAGAGAATTCTTAAAAAAGTTCTTTCCCGCACAAAGGACTAATTTTTTGAAAAGGCACATTAGTAATTTCCAACAAAAAGACCATGAAACATTTTATGAATGCTGGGAGAGATTTAAAGATTTGCTACTCTCTTGTCCTCATCATGGGTTTGAAACATGGAGAACCATTAGTTTCTTTTACGAAGGGTTGTCTCCACAATTAAAACAATTTATAGAGACTATGTGTAATGGTCTATTTTTGGAAAAGCAACCCGATGAGGCATGGGATTATTTAGATTCTCTCTCAGAGACTGCACAATTATGGGATACAGGGGATAGAGTGAATAAACCTTTGCCTAAGCCTACTAGCGTTGGACAGGGGGGCCTTTATAACCTTAGTACTCAGGATGATATTCAGGCTAAAATGGCAGCCCTTACTAGGAAGGTAGAGGAAATTGAACTTAGAAGGATTGAACCCGTCAAGACCTTAGAACATAACAGCGAGTGTTGTAGGATTTGTGAGATGCCTGGTCATCTCACCACTGATTGCCCCACAATACCCGCATTCAAGGAAGTCTTGCATGATCAGGCCAATGTTATGAATACATATCAAAAATCTTTTAATAATCCTTTTTCGGGTACTTACAACCCTGGATGGAAGAACCATCCAAATTTCAGGTGGAGGAATGACCAACCTCAACAAGTATATAACCCAACTCCTCCACCACCGCAACCTCATTATGCACACGCACCCCCTCAAAAACCCAGTCTCGAAGAAACTTTGCAATCTTTCATGCAAGGTCAAGCTAAAATCAATGATGACTTAAGAAATCAACTGACAACGCTGACCACTGCTTTAAGTGCTCAAGAGAAAGGTAAGCTACCAGCTCAACCACAACCTAATCCTCAAATCTATGGCGGTAGCAATGCATCATCTTCAACTTCGCATAAAGAACAAGCAAAGAGTATAATAACTTTGCGAAGTGGAAAGGTTATTGACCGACCAGTCCCAGAACAAACACAAGTCATACCTGATTCTGACCCTCCCAAGACAAAAGAAAAGGATAATGAAGAAACTGAAGCACCAACATCTACTAAAAAAATTGAATGTCCTTTTCCTGCACCATTTCCACAAAGATTAAAGCCCTTGCAAAAGCTTGAACCAAACTCTGAAATTCTTGAGCTTTTTAAGCAAGTAAAAATCAATGTACCTCTTCTTGATGCAATCAAACAAGTGCCCTCCTATGCAAAATTTTTAAAAGATTTGTGCACTGTCAAGCGTCGTTTAAATGTCAAGAAGAAGGCATTTTTGGCTGAAAATGTAAGTGCAATTTTACAGCATAACATTCTCCCTAAATATAAGGATCCAGGTTGCCCAACTATCTCGTGCATCATTGGCAATTTTAGGATTGAGCGAGCATTGTTAGATTTAGGAGCAAGTGTGAATTTGTTGCCATATACGGTATATGAGCAACTCGGTTTGGGTGAGTTGAAGCCAACAACTGTGACCTTACAATTAGCTGACAGGTCAGTGAAGGTCCCTAGAGGGATTATTGAAGATGTGTTGGTCCAAGTAGACAAGTTCTATTTTCCTGTTGACTTTATCGTACTGGACACACATCCGGCTTCCAATTCACCATCTCAGATTCCGGTCATCTTAGGACGTCCATTCCTTGCAACTTCTAATGCATTGATCAATTGTAGGAATGGTGTCATGAAGCTTTCTTTTGGCAATATGACCTTGGAACTGAACGTCTTTAGTATAGGCAAACAACCCAGTGATCATGAAGAAAGTAAAGAAGTTGAATGGGTTGAAACCATTGCGGAAGAATATTTGTTAAAAGAAACATTTACTGAATCGGCCGACAATGGTTTGATAGATTGGTGTTCTGAAGGTACCGCTGATGATATGGTCCCACCTATTTTAGATAACTCGGATGTCATGATGGTCAATGGGTGGAGACCGAGAATAGAGGAATTTGAACAGTTGCCACCTCTAAAAGCAAAGATAGTACCATCCCATGAACAAACACCTAAGCTCGAGTTGAAACCTTTACCGAAGGAACTCAAGTATGCCTTTCTTGGATTCGAGGACACATTTCCTATAATCATCTCATCTGATCTGGATCATGCCCAAGAAAGAAAATTACTTGGTGTTCTAACGAAATATAAGGGAGCTTTAGGATGGTCTATTGCCGACTTGAAGGGGATTAGCCCTTTAATTTGCACGCACCGGATATATTTGGAGGACAATGCCAAAACCACAAGGCAAATGCAACGCAGGTTGAATCCTACGATGAGAGATATGGTTAAAGCAGAAGTCCTCAAGTTGCTTGACGTGGGTATTATTTACCCAATTTCCGATAGCAAGTGGGTAAGTCCTACTCAAGTCGTGCCCAAAAAAGCAGGTCTGACGGTAGTCAAAAATGAGCAGGGTGAACTAGTTCCAACTCGTGTTTCGACGAGTTGGCGCATGTGTGTTGACTACCGAAAATTGAATTTGGTCACTAGGAAAGATCACTTTCCCCTACCCTTCCTAGACCAAGTTTTGGAAAGAGTTGCAGGACACAAATTCTATTGTTTTCTCGATGGCTATTCCGGGTACTACCAAATCGAAATTTCACCTGAGGATCAAGAGAAGACTACCTTCACTTGTCCTTTTGGCACATTCGCTTTCCGTCGGATGCCATTCGGGTTGTGTAATGCACCTGCAACATTCTAAAGATGCATGCTCAGTATTTTTGAAGAAATGAACGAGAAATTTTTAGAAGTGTTTATGGATGATTTCTCTGTTTTTGGCGATTCATTTGATGATTGCCTGTCACATTTACAAGCAGTCTTAGCTCGATGCATGGAAAAGAATTTGATACTGAATTGGGAGAAATGCCACTTCATGGTGCCAAAGGGAATTGTCCTAGGACATATTGTTTCATCGAAGGGCATGGAAGTTGATAGAGCTAAGATTGACTTAATCGCCAAGCTACCTGCACCCAAGACGGTTAGAGATGTTAAATCATTTTTGGGTCACGCAGGATTTTATAGGAGGTTCATCAAGGACTTTAGTGTCATAGCTCGACCATTATGTAACCTCCTATCCCTTGATACACCATTCAATTGGACTGAAACCTGTCAAGAGGCATTTGAAAAGTTGAAGTCTATGCTTAGCACTGCACCCATCGTGCGACCACCTGATTGGTCATTACCTTTTGAGATCATGTGCGATGCTAGTGACTATGCGATAGGAGCTGTCCTGGGACAACGCAAGGATAATAAGCCATATGTCATTTACTATGCAAGCAAAACCTTAAACGATGCTCAAATGAATTACACCACCACCGAGAAGGAATTGCTTGCAGTAGTGTTTGCATTAGACAAATTTCGCTCTTATATCCTTGGTGCTCCTATTGTTATCTTTACAGATCATGCAGCGCTAAAATATTTATTGGATAAGAAAGATGCCAAACCACGCTTAATACGATGGATACTTTTACTCCAGGAATTTGACATCACTATCAAAGATAAAAAGGGAGTAGAGAATGTGGTTGCTGACCATTTATCACGGCTAGTTGTTCATGATTTGATGCCACAGTTGCCCATCAAGGACTCGTTCCCTGAAGAGCAATTGTTTACACTTTCTACTATGCCATGGTATGCTGATATTGTAAACTTTCTTGTCACGAACCGGATGCAGGGGCATTGGGGATCGAATGATAAGAATAATTTCTTGCGTGAAGTAAGGAGTTATTATTATGATGCCCCTTATTTGTTCAAGTATTGCAATGATCAAATCTTTAGAAGATGCATTCCGGATCATGAGATACAAAGTGTACTCTCTTTCTGTCATGCCAATGCTTGCGGAGGACACTTTGCATCAAAGAAAACGGCAGCTAAAGTGTTACAATGTGGTTTTTATTGGCCTACACTATTTAAAGATGCCCACGAGTTCTGTAGGACATGTGACCCATGTCAACGTGTTGGAAGTCTAACTCGTAGGCAAATGATGCCTCTTCAGCCCATTACTGCTATTGAAATTTTTGACATGTGGGGCATCGATTTCATGGGCCCATTCCCACCGTCTTTTGGATATGAGTATATTTTAGTTGGTGTTGAGTATGTGTCAAAATGGGTAGAAGCTGTTGCCTGTAGAACTAATGACCACAAACCTGTTTTGAAATTTCTAAAAGAAAATATTTTTTCACGATTTGGGATGCCCAAGTTTATAATTAGTGATGGGGGAAAACATTTCTGTAATAAGCCTTTTGAGATCCTATTACGAAAGTACGGTATCACTCATAGAATTGCAACTCCTTATCACCCGCAGACTAGTGGCCAAGTAGAGCTAGCCAATCGGGAGATTAAACGAATTTTAGAGAAAATGGTGAATCCATCACGCAAAGACTGGTCTTTAAAACTTTCTGATGCATTGTGGGCTTACCGTACTGCTTATAAAACTATTCTTGGTATGTCCCCGTATCGGCTAGTCTATGAAAAAGCATGTCATCTACCTGTTGAATTAGAACATAAATCATATTGGGCCATTAGAAAATTAAACTTTGAATTGTCCGATGCTGGTTTAGCTCGAAAATTACAATTAAGTGAGTTGAATGAAATTCGTCGGGATGCGTATGACAATGCTAGACTTTGTAAAGAACGAATGAAAATTAGGCATGATAACTCAATTCTAAGAAAATCTTTTGAGCCTGCACAAAAAGTTCTTTTGTATGACTCTCGCTTACATCTGTTTCCTGGAAAGTTACGATCAAGATGGACAGGTCCTTTCATTGTAAAAACTGTTTTTCCACACGGGGCAATTGAAATTGAAAATCCACAGGATGGCACAATTTTTAAAGTAAATGGACAAAGATTAAAACCTTTTCTTGAGAATTTTGCAGATGAAGAGGACTCCTTTTTCTTGGGGGAGCCTTCTTATGACTGAACATGAAGGCCAAGGTATGTGTATATTAGTTAGAATTATTATTTTTTCTTTTATTTCTAGTTTTCTTCTTATTTTGTAGGTCTTCTTTTTTGGAAATCAACAGCTCAAGGTATTATTCTTCTCTCTATTATTTTCTCTATTGTCTCTCATATATAGTTTTCTTGCATTTTTTACATTGAGGACAATGCAATGTTTAAGTTGGGGGGAGGGAAATATTTACTGATAAAAAAAAAAAACTTGTTTTTGCATTTGATTTATTCTATTACTTTCTTTTCTGAGCAAATGCACATGTATTTTCATATTGAGTATGTGCAACTATTAAGGCAAGGAACACATGCATACTATGACTGATCAGAGACCTATTATTAGATCCCCACACGTGTATTTAATGACAATAGGAAGGCCTCAGGAGTTCATATTTGTTAACTGCATTTTTGTTAGCCTTATCCATAAAAGAAGTATGAGTATCCTTGTTCGTACCATAAGGTTCAGGATTTGGTTTTCACATAAAGATAGAGGTTGAATATCCCGACTAGATTACTTAGGTGCCTTATGATCCGACCTTGGTTGACCTATAGTCACGATGCAGTCACATATATAATAAAAATATTTATATGGTTCAGTCTACCATTTCTTTTCTTGCATAATTATTATTCAAAAAAAAAAAAATCCTTATGATGACAAGTCTGGCCTCGTGGCGTAGTCTGGTTCGAGTAATTAAGCCCGAGGGGTGTTTTACCTAATGTCTTGAGCCAACTGGATCGGGGGTCATTGGCTGAAAGCTCGCTACATGGACCTTACTAGAGCCTAATGGGGTTGGATAGCTGTAGTTGTCATGTGTAAAAAAAAAAAAAAAATGAAAAATTGAAATAAAAATAATGAGTTGGTTAGGCTGAACCTAGTGACATGTGGTAATGGCTGGTTTGACTCCATTGTATTGGACCTCTGTGTACCCGAGTTGTTTAGTTGAGATTGATAGCTCTTTCTTTACATGCGAACCATCCTTGACAAATTTAGACAACATGTAATATTCGAAAAATTTGATGGATCAGGTTCTAATAAACTGTAGAAAACACTTGTGAACTTGAGTAGTGCACCTAAAACTCAGGCGGTGCCCTGTTGTGGTGGAGGTATTAGTACTCTGAGAAAGTCATGCGATTTGATGCACACTACACTTTTATATTTCCTTGCTTTGACAGTTGCCATGTTTGAAAATATATATCAATTAATTACATGTGTATTAGCTTAGGATTTATTTCATATTTTTATTAGAATCTCATGTCATATAATTCATGATGTTTGTGGGTAACATCCCTGAAAACCCTCACGAGACAACACTCATCCACTAGGGTAACCTAGGGGTTTAACGGCTTGTTGCACGTGCTAAGTGCAATCGTGATTCCTACGAAAGTGAGTGCTTATCTTAATTTTATGCAATTAGTTCAAATAAAACATCAAAGGATCAACCAACACCTTTTGCACTCTCATTTTATTATCTGCTCGTTAATTGCTAGAGACTAGCAATAAGCTAGTTGGGGGGTGTGATGAGAGCACAAAAGTGCGATCTAAGTACCAATTAACTTAGCCTAATGCTAGCAAAATAATGATAAATAATAGGTGTTAACATTTACATGATTAAATATTTTATCCTTGGCACTTATTATGATTTTTTATCATCTCTTTCCAGCTGCAGAACAGAGCCCAGATTCAGCCGTTCGCATGCATTTCCGCATCCAGCGCGTCCGTTCCTCCGAACCAGCTCCCGTGTCCGCGTGCACCCTCCGAGCGTCCACGTGTTCAGCCAAGTGCCAGCAGTCAAGCTCCCAGCGTCCGTGAAGCAGCCTCCCACGCGTCCCGCATCCGAAGATCCCGGCATCTCCCGCTTCCAACGTCCGCATCCCAGCCTCTTCCGAGTTATCCGCGCTTCCCAGCATCCCGTGAAGCTTCCGAGTCCATCCTCCCACAAATCCAGTCCCACGCGTCCACGCTCGTTCCGGCCGTCCGCGTGCAAAATCCACCGTGATCTCAGCGTATGCGTCCCAGCTCTTCCATCTTCCTCGCAGTCCACACATCTTAACATCAGCGATTCATCCGTGAAGTCTCCCAGCATCACAACGTCTGCAAGCATCTTCCGCGAGCCATCCACGGTTCAGATCTCCCAAGCTACCACCGAGCGTCCACGCTCCAGCTTCTCCCGTGAAGCTTCCCATTTCCGCATCCTCCGAACCTGCATCCGATTCTTCCGGGATTCGCAATCACCTGAGTCCCAGTCAAGTATCCGCGTCCGAATCTCCCGCGCCCAACGCCTGCGATCGTTCCGTGATCCAAATCCCATGATTCCGCGTTCGGATATTTCGCAACTGGATCAGGGATCCATCGCACGAGCTATATGAGGTTTCCGCTCGGCTGGGGGGATGTGATTCCTTCCCATTCGGTGAAACAGAGGAGTAGCCCTCTGTCAAAAGAAAAAAAAAAAAGAAAGGGAAACAGGGTCTCCCCCGTTTCCGAAAAGAAAAAGAAAAAAATGAAAGGGGGATTAATTTTTTCAATGAGTGGCTGATTCCTTAGGGAGGGAGATGGAGGAACCTTTGATGTATTGCTCTTTGAAGTAAACTCTAAACTTTTGCCTTGAATGAATTATATTTACTGATATGTTTTTGATCTATGCATAGTTATTTCGTAGATAGCTCTTTAATGGATTATGATTATTGATATATGGATTGCTTTAGTATTTGATTCGTCGTAGACGTAGAAAGCACGACGAATGCTTAGAAATTGAGTTCGTATGTTCATGAAACATATACCATAATTAGATCTATCCTACATTTAATCTTTAATCAAGAACCATAGAGTTTATTCCTTGGATGCAATATCATCAAGGGGGATTCCAGATCCCTACCATTTTTATTTCATTGAATTGTGTTTATTATTCTCTGCATTTTAATTTCTGAAAATCAAAACATAATTTTAATCCACAAATTTATTGAATTAATTAATCTAAAATTATATTAAATAATCTCATATACATTTCGTTCCCTGAGGATTCGACCTCGGACTCCCGAGAATTTACTACTTGTGCGATTCTCCTGCACTTGGGAGAACAATTTTATTTCTGCATCACTATGCAATGCACCAGCTACATTCCAACGGTGTATGATGAGCATTTTCTCCGACATGGTGGAGAAATTTTTAGAAGTTTTTATGGATGACTTTTCTGTATTCGGATCCAATTTTGATGAATGTCTGCACCACTTGACACTTGTTGTAGAACGCTGTAAAGAGGAAAACTTAGTTCTTAACTGGGAGAAGTGTCATTTCATGGTAGAATCAGGTATTGTTTTAGGACACATTGTGTCACAAAGGGGAATTGAGGTGGATAAGGCCAAAGTAGAATTAATTGCTAAATTGCCACCTTCCAAAACCGTTAGGAAAGTCAGATCCTTTTTAGGGCATGCGGGTTTTTACTGCCGTTTTATCAAGGATTTCAGTAAATTGTTGAAACCCTTATGCGATTTGTTGGCGAAAGATGCTACTTTTAATTTTTCGCCAATTTGTATAACTGCTTTCGAAAGACTAAAGTCTGAACTAACCTCAGCACCCATCATAAGGTCCCCTGATTGGAATCTGCCATTTGAAATAATGTGTGATGCATCTGATTATGCAATAGGTGCCGTCTTAGGACAGCGAGTAGAGAAGCTTCTCCATGTTATTCATTATGCAAGCAAAACTCTGAATGACGCTTAACTCAACTATTCCACCACTGAAAAAGAATTGTTGGCAGTTATTTTTGCTCTAGATAAATTTCATCCCTATCTGATAGGATCCAAGGTCCTCATTTATTCTGATCATGCCGCCCTTAAGTACCTTCTCACAAAGAAGGATGCCAAGGCAAGACTCATTCGTTGGATCCTATTGCTTCAAGAATTTGATCTTGAAATACGAGATAAAAAGGGATCTGAAAATGTTGTAGCTGACCATTTGTCCAGATTAATTGTTGAATCATCTGGAGAATCCATGCCTGTGTCCGAGACCTTCCCTGATGAACAATTAATGATGATTTCCCATACCAATGTTCCATGGTATGCTGATGTAGTCTACTATCTAGTTACTGAACGAATGCCCAGTTCATGGACCAAACAAGAGAAATTCTGCTTCCTAGCTCGTGTAAAGTGGTATTTTTGGGATAAACCATACCTATTTAAATATTGCCCTGATCAGATCATCCGACGGTGTATCCCTGAATACGAACAAAGGAAAGTCCTTTCCTTTTGTCATGACCACGCTTGTGGTGGTCATTTCAGTGGTAAAAAGACGGCTGCAAAGGTTTTGCAGTGCGGATTCTATTGGCCTACACTATTTTATGACTCACACGAGTATTGCAAATCATGTGACCGATGTCAAAGACTAGGAAAAATTTCAAGAAAAAATGAGATGCCCCTGAACCCGATCTTAATTGTAGAAATCTTTGATGTTTGGGGTATTGATTTTATGGGTCCTTTCCCTATGTCATTTGGGCACCAATACATACTCCTAGCTGTTGACTATGTGTCCAAGTGGATTGAGGCTGTCGCATGTAAGACCAATGATCACAAAGTAGTGATCAAGTTTCTTAAGAAGTCTGTCTTCGCTTGCTTTGGCACCCCTCGTGCTATCATTAGTGATGGAGGAAAACATTTTTGCAATAGAATTTTTAAAGCCCTTGCTAGGAAGTACAACATCACCCACAAGGTCGGTACACCATATCATCCACAAACGAGTGGACAAGTTGAGATTTCCAACAGAGAAATCAAAACCATCCTTGAGAAAACTGTCAATCCATCTCGAAAGGATTGGTCCCTTAGGTTAACAGATGCATTGTGGGCATATCGTACGGCCTACAAAACCCCAATTGGAATGTCCCCATATAAGATTGTCTATGGCAAGGCTTGCCATTTACCTGTCGAGTTAGAATACAAGGCCTATTGGGCAATCAAACGCTTAAATTTCGATCTCGACAAGGCGGGAGAACATAGAAAGCTTCAGCTCGACGAGCTTGAAGAAATTAGGAACGATGCTTACGAGTGTGTTAAGAAGTACAAGGATCACATGAAAGTCATGCATGATAAAATGATTACTCATAAAGAGTTTCACCAAGGATAAAAAGTTCTTTTATATGATTCTCGATTACATATATTCCCTGGGAAACTTAAATCTCGCTGGACTGGCCCATACACGGTAGAGAAAGTGCATCCGCATGGTGCGGTAGTAATATGCAATACTAAGGATGGTAGGTCGTTTCAAGTCAATGGACATCGTCTAAAACCATACCTTGAGTATCTGAGTCCAGAAGTCGAGGAGACACTTCTGATCGATCCTGTCTATTATGAGTAAATCTATATTTTGTCTGGCTGAAGACATAAAACTTAGCGCTCTTGGGAGGCAACCCAACATAGAGATATTATTAAAAAAAATAATAATAATAAAAAAGTTACTAACATGCAGGTTTGGGGGTATTTTTCCTAATCTTCAAGTTATTAGCCATATCAAGGTCCAAAATCAGGTAATATCTCCTCTATCCTATTACTGTTTTAATTTTCTCAACATTGAGGACAATGCTGAATTTAGGTATGGGGGTGAGAATATTTTTGATTTTTGTGCCTAAAAAGATTTCATGCAAAATAAAAAAATAAAAAAAAATAAAGAATAAATAAATAAATAAATAAATAAATAAATAAAATTATTAAAAATTAAAAAAAATAAAAAAAGGGAGGATTTCAAATTTTTAACTCAAACTCTAATCTTTTTGGCTGTACAAACTAGGAATTGCTTGGACAATAGCTTTAAGTTAAGGAATATAATAGCAGTTCTAGCTTGAGTTTTCGTCCCACCTATCTTCTGCTAATATGACACAAGATGATTTAGCACCTACACGTAAGCACATGAATAGTGGGGTATGTATACTTGCAACTAATATGAATACTTTTAATCTTCAGGATAATTTTAAGTTATATGTGTGATGAACATCCTAATAAAAAAAGATAAAATAAAATAAAATAATGAGTTTATTTTAAGTCTTCTCACTGAGTAACCGGGCCTCTTGCCTAGCAAGCAGCGAATGTTCGCGTAAAAAGGTGAGTATGATTGAGATTAAACTCTGAGTGACTAATTTGGCCTTGAAGCTTAGTTAACTTGAGTTATTAAGCCTGTTAGGGTGTCTCTACACCTAGTGCCCTGAGTCATCTGGATCGGGAGTCATTGGCCTAACACTCGCTACATGGGTTAGCTAGAAAGCTTAATAAGGCTAGATATTGCACAAGTCATTCTTCTTAGCATTCAAAATAAATAAATAAATAAATCTAGGGTGTTCATTACCATTTAACTCTAGAAAGTCTTGAAAATTAGAGTGATCATGTTGGAAGTAAGTAAAAGCCACTCATTTATATGATACTATCTTGCACCTCACTACATTCTTGACTTGTTGGCAGATAGATGGGGAGTAATGGAACTTGACTTAGAGTCTGCTTAAATATGATAACAATAAGTCTTTATTGTCCTTGCAATTCTAAGTTCATACAATAGTACTTATTCAAATTTTGAGATAAACATTAGAAATCCCTGATTGATGAAGTTTGTGGGTAACTTCACCGCAAATCCTCACGAGACAACACTCGTCCACTAGGGTAACCTAGGAGCTTAAAGGCTTGTTGCACGTGCTAAGTGCAATCATTACTCCCTACGAAAATGGGTACATATCGTAGTTTGTGTATTTAGCTTCAATTCAAAAAAAAAAAGGAGAAAAAGTCATAAGTTAGACTACATCTTTTTGTGCCCTCATTTTATCGTTTGCTTGTTAATTGCTAGAGACTAGCAATAAGCTAGTTGGGGGGTGTGATGAGAGCACAAAAGTGCGACCTACATGTCACTAAAATTAGTGTTATTGCTAACCGATAATGATAAATTCACTGGATTAATATTATATTTGGGTTTGACACAGATTATCATAAATTAGTGATAAAATGCACATTGAGTACAAATTTGACTTCAGAAGGATCCCTTCCCAGATCCGACCCGGTTGAAGATCGGGTCGGGTCCGAGTCGGGTTCGGGGCCGGATCCAATTTTTCTATGCTTTTGGGAAAGAATTTTGAGCAAATCTAATTTGACCATATCATAACTATGAGGTGCTGGGTGACCCATGACTTGAAAGACTTGCAATTGACCTCCAGTCAGAACAGATGACTCGTGAGCCAAATTTCATATCACACTATTTTTTTTTATCTCTATGACTAATTGGACGGAACTTGGTATCTCCCAGCTCCCATCTCAGGACGGCAAAGAAAGTCCCAGACCTTCTTCCAAAATCCAATTCCATTGCAGAAACTGGCACATGACCCATATTCAATGAAGGGAGATCCTCTCACCCGCATCAAAGCAGCTTCATCCATGCGAAAACAGGGGAGAGGGAATGATCCAATGCGTCCGCCACATCGATCCCAAGTGCCTGTTCGAATGCATCCAACTCCCGTGCCAGCCACCATGCCAGCAGCCCGCGTTCTTCACGCAGTGAACATCCCAGCGATCCAGCCTCCTCCATCGCGCCCAATCATCCCGAAATCCCAGCGGCCAGCCCCTCCTTCCAACAATCCCGCCTCACAGATCGCCTCCAGCCGCATCCGCACCATGATCGGCGGCCTCCCAGTGATCCCACGGCTCCCTCCATGGATCCCGCGCCCGTCCGCCCTCTCCTTCCTCCCACGGATCACGCCATCATCCCGGACGGTCCAGCTCCATTCCGTCGATCCCGCGGCCCCAAGTTCGTGATCAACGTCCCAGCCGCCCGTGAAGCACCTCATCTCGCCGTCCATGACACCTCCAAGCCTTCCTCCACAGCAGATCCACGTCATCCTCCCTGATTTCCAGTGATCCCGCGTGCATCAGCTTCCGATCCAGCCTCCTCCGCCTCTGCTTCCGCCGTGATGCAGCCGTGATCACGCACACGACCACAGACCGCGCCCTCCTCCTCTCCCGGGATCCATCGGTCTTCGGCGATCTATAAGAGGAGGACGTGAGGAGAAGAGGAGAGGGAGGAGAGCTCAGTTGGGCTGGAGCTCTCGGCTGGGTGTTGAGCCAAAGAACAGAGGAGAGGGGGCAGAGCTTGGTGGCGGGCCAAGAAACAGGGGAAGACGGTTCGGTTTGGGAGAGAAGAGAGAAAGAAAAAAAAAATAGAAACAGGGGAGGGCTCTGTTTTGGTTTGAAAAGAAAGAATAAAAAAATAGGGGAGGAAGAGCATTATGTTTCTTTTATTTTGAGAACATGTTATTTTGGGGTTTTTGGTTTTAGTTTAATAGAGAGTTTTATTTATGCTCAAGCTTTAATTTCTGTTGTTTTTAATTTCTGTTATTTTTAAGTTTCGTTCTTCAACTTATGCAATTTTCTCTTTTTTTTAATTTATTATGCAATACATTAAATCTTCCTTTATGCAATTTATGTTCGCTTCAATCTTCTTATTTTCATCCATTTTAATTTATGTCAAAGCTTTTCTTTGATTAATTAAATATATAAATGCTTTTTCGAATTTAAATACCTGTCTTTTAGTTAATTTCAAATAAAGAACATTCTCTGGTAGACTAGAGAATCCATCAACATCCTCAAAATAATGTTTTTCTTTTATCATTCAAAAATCAATTTCAAATCCGAGTGAACGTTCTAATTTTTATGCAACTCCAATTGCCTCCCTGTGGATCGATCTCTTACAACCGCTAATCTTCGAGTAGGAAAGGTAAGAGTAAAATTAAATTAAACTTTGTTTGTCGGTTCTAACAACGATCTGTTTAGCATATTTTTAGGTAAACAGGAATCGGACGAACATCTGTCTTTTGAGCTGTTCTACCTCGGAGTCGACACGGGACTTGTTGGAGTTGACTCGTCTAACTTGAGGGTCGACTCTGAAACACTTGGAGTCGACTCGTTTACAGGATCTCCGAAACTGAGTCTCTGCCTTTCAAACTGCTTTCCTCTAGAAGTCGACTCGGACAAACTAGGAGTCGACTCGCCAAGCGTCGGAGTCGACTCGCAACCTTCTGGAGTTGATCGGTAACAGGGGCTAAAATCCATCCTTCTATTTTTCTGTCTGTTACCCTTTGGAGTCGACTCGGGACCATCTGGAGTCGACTCGCCAAGCATCAAAGTCGACTCGAAACCTTTTGGAGTCAACTCGCTAACAGGATCTAAAATTCATCATTCTGTCTTTCTGTCTATTCTCAGTCGGAGTCGACTCGGAGAGTTCCGGAGTCGACTCGAGCTTGTGCCAGAAACTTTAAGTGTCCGGAGTCGACTCGCAAAGTTCCGGACTCGTGATGCAGACTTTGGTTCAAATTGAGTACAATACTTAGCCAAAATACTTTGAACCAAAGCTCGAGACACTTAAACAGAAATTCATAATGATTTGCCTGAAATACTAGATTGAATTCATTAGAACAACATAAGACATACTCAAATGCTTTGAGCTCATCAAAATCAATTAGGGATTTACTCAATCACTCCACAGCATAGGCACAAAAATGGTTGGCATGTTGGAAAAATATCTAATTAGATTTTGTGCCAGTGCTTTCAAGTCTTTCCAGTAGGAGAGGTATAGTTTGTGCTGGTACTGCTTAATGAAGGTGTCTGCTATATATTGAGAGATGTGAATTTTGGAATAGTCAAAATAGAAGAATTGATCCAAAGCATGTTTGACTAAGCTTTTTGTTATAGACAGATTATAAGGCACTAGTTGTGGATAACTTAAGCCATGTCCCTCCTGCATGCCCTTAAATGTGAGAGAGGGCATCCTGTCCATCATATTTCTCAAAATTTAAGATCATGAATTTTGGAGGAGGACGATATTAGGGGAGAGGCATAAATCATAGATGCTTATTGATATGAACTCATATTTATTCTTACTGATATGAACTCACTTTCATACTTTAGAGACTGCTTTAGGCATCAAATGTCCACTTTTAATTGACTATTGCTTGAAAGGTTGGATTGGGGTTGATGTGATTAATAGAGAAGGTGAAGGTTGGATGGGTTGAGGAATGGGAACACGATAAGTGATATAATTAGGCATTGATATTAATGGTAAGGCCATGTTAGGGTTTATGAATTGCTGCAGGTAAAAGGGTAATAGGGCCCAAGTGGTTGGTATAGTGGGGAGCCAGGAACTTCATATCATTCCTCTATCTAATTAATAGATAATGGTAGTGACATTGATGCTTGAGGTTAGGTGATAGCATGAGGGATCGAGTTTAGTATATGGTTGTGACTGTGGATAACAATGGTTGGGTTAGGGCATGGATAGCCTTGGGTTAACAACGTACTTGGGTTGTGGGTTGATTGGGTCAGCTTGATACAAATGTTTAGGATATGGTAATGGAGGAGTGGGATTAGGGTTTGAGGTTGGTGGGGTATTTTTGATGTTGTGTAATGGGTGTATTCCTTGGGCTTGGACTTGCTTGGGGACTAGGTTAGCCATAAATGTAGCAAAGAATTGTTCCATGGTGAAAGCTAAGGTATTGGCTATATTGTTGGAGAATTTGTGGCTAGTTCGGTGGAGAGGTTGTTGGCAATATTATAAGTCACGCCATTCAAGTATTTTTTTACAGTTAATCATGATTAACATGGGTAGAAGGACAAATAGATGGGGGATTAGAATAAGTGAGAGAGTCATGTAAAGGAAGTCAAATGGTGGCTTGGATTTGATTCCATGTTTTGAGCTAAGTAGTAGGCTTGATCATGATCGTGCTTCATTCTAGCCAAAGTGGCAATCAAACCTTTCAAGGGCTTGAATTTTCTCTAATGTACACATAACCAACAACAAGGTGGCATGGCTGATAATCACACCTATCATAGCCTATACAAATTTAGGCTGGGGTTGGAAAATGACATTAGTCAATCATCAATTAGATGGTCCAAGTATGGCTCCATGGTGCATCAAACCAATAAATAATAAATCAGAGCCACAGATCAAGCTTAATAAGGTCACCCCCATCCTCGGGATGGGTATCCATTGATAATTGCTGAGACTATTAGCCGTGCCAAATCTTGTAGGGAAATGTTGAGCCAAATTTGGTCTAACTCGAGCTTGCTAGGACCAAGGTTACACCTACTACTTGCTGATCCAGCATGATTTTTACTCACACCAACCAATAGAGGGTGATTCAATATGAAAATCTATAGGTAAGGTTTTCCTTAGAGCTTAGTAAAGCTTTAGAGGTACGTTAGATTATATGAGAGTGGTTTTGCCTTAGGGTAGGAAAAGGGTTCGAGGCTTTTAGTGCCTTTCCTTGGTCATTGATATAAGAGTGCACAACTCACCTCAAGGGTTTAAGGTAAAAGATAGGAATGCAAGAATTATATATTATCCTAGAATTTATTTTTTATTTTTGATGTTTTAGATATCGAAACAAATAAGCAAGAAGGCCAATAATGTAATCGACTAAGATAAGCACTAAACTATAATATGCAAACATAACTAGGCACTCTTCTATTCTAAGTATACAAACATGCTATGAATCTAAGATATCATGATACTACAATGACACTCCTATATATGGTATACAAGGCATTTACAAAGTAAGCATGGCATATGACATGTATCAACTACGCATAACATGTATCTATTAAACATGGCATATATCAATTAAACTAAGCATGCAACTATGAAGCTAAGCAAGAGTAGAGTAAGGAAACTAACAAATTGTGCTAAATAACAAAGCATATAAAGATATATTGAAGATATTCTAAGCATGCTTCTAATATATCAATCTAAGAGTGGGAATTGAGACCTACCTCTCATCACTTAATCCTTCTTCTTAAATTCTCCTTTCAACCTTCATTCTTCTTAAATTCTCCTTTCAACCTTCATGTTGCCCAAGATGACAACCCAGGAGGGGGGGGGCATTGGGTTTTTCAAAACTTTTTATAAACCTAAACAATTCTTAAGTAAAATTAATCTGAATTTTTGTTTGCACAGTGAAACAAGTGAATAAATAAATGCACAAGATGGAACAAGCAAAAACAACACAAATACAAAAAAATTATAGTGGTTCGAAGCTAAACTTAGCTCCTATATCCACTCCCTAAGACTGTCTCCTTGAAAATTTTACTCCAATCTGTGAACAAGATTATAGCACATTTGTTTTTCAGACTTGCAACTAAACTCAGTTGATTTTTCTGGCAATCAACCAAGACCTAGCTATTTTGCCAGTACATCTAGACCAACTCTGAATTCCAAAACTTAGGTTTCCTTCTGAGGCAATGGATTGTAATCTAGCTATTTCTCGGGTACACCCAAATCTCACAAAATAATTGATTTTTCATAGTGTCAGCCACACCAAAATTCTCACACAAGATTGCCTAATCTCATGCACAAAATAAAGATAGAAAATAGATACAATGCAACCGCTGCAAGGGTTGGATATATTTCATTGTGGCTCATGTTTGATTGCTCTAAAAGTTGAAATTTCGGTGAATAGAAGTTAGTCCTTTCCTTTTCTCCTTCTTGCTTGCTCTTGATATTATAGTGGAACACAATGATTGAAAGTTGAAGCTATCTCTGTAGATATTTGGAAGTTCTCTCTAAAGTGGATGGAAGCTTTGAATGATCACTTCTCAAATTGATCCTCAAGTTGAAGCTTAAGAAGTAGTGATTGACTTGTATTTCTTTTTTTTCTCATCCACTCAATCTCCTTAATCCATCTCATCTCTAATTTAATTTGAAAGTATATATAGCTTGAAAAATTATTGGGGAGCCGTTTCTAGCCGTTGAAGAGGAGAAACTAGTCGTTAAAAGCTATTTTGCACGTGTTGTGCTTTAAAAAACACTAATCATTAAAGTTATTATACACAAAGGGGTTGATCCTTGAAGTCCCGGGGTCGACTCTTGAATCCTAGGGTTGATTTTGAAATCTTGAGATCGACTCCTCCACTACAAAAGCTTCCAAAATACTTCAAATACTTCTCCAACTTTGAGATTTGTTTTTCTAGGCTTCTCTATGCTTCTCTAAACTTTAAACTCAATTAGCTTTCTATAAAACAAATTAACTACTCCAAGAATACAAAATTATTAGTTTATATCCAAATATTTTGTACTCTTCAAAATCAATACATTGGGTTAACAATCTTTCTCTTTTTGATGATGACCAAACTTTGAGTATATGCAAAAATAAAGCATATTGTGTTTTTAGGATTTATGCATAATTAATTTATTTATATAAAACGTGAAGTAAACAAATGTATGCCTTAAGAACATACTTCATAAGTCGTTGCCCAGATAAACAACCCAAGAGGGGGGGGGGGTGAATTGGGTTTTAAAATAATTATTACAATTATTTGATTTGCGAAATACTAATTAACACTTTTTGCAAGTTGATTAATTAGATGCTATGTGCTGTGAATGAAATGAAAGTAAGAGAGATACACAAACAATCACAAATACAAGGATTTTATAGTGGTTCGGAGCTAACCCTTGCTCCTACGTCCACTCCCCAAGCCTCACTTAGGAATTCACTATAACCCCTCGGATTACAGCCAGTTGTTTTACAAGCTTACAACCAAACTTGTTGTTTTACGAGGTCACAACGAACTCGGTCGGTTTTCCTAGGCTCACCGACTAGAACCACCCCGATTGTTTTTCCAGGATCACAATCGAACCCTTACACCGTTGGTTTCAACCTAGGCTCACCAACAAACCTATACACCCTTGATTCAATCTCCTGATTGAATCAAGTAAAGACCAAATGGAAAGAGCAAAGACAAACAGAAAAATAGAGCTTCTAAAAAGCAGAATATACAGCGATATAACTAAGAGAGAAGTTTAGAGCCCTCAAACATGTTTGAGTTGGAGTAGAGAAGGGCTTCTTGAACTTTCTGTCTCCTCTTGAATATCTGGAAGACTTGAAGGCTGGAGGAGACTTCTTTAATGCTGGAAAGAGTTGGTTGAATAGAGTTAATGGTGCTCTTCCTTCTTTTCCGTTGAAAAATCGTTTGCAGATGAAGAACTCTTGTTTTCTTTGAGTGGAATGTTGCTTCTCTACTTTGCTACAGTCCTCTGTGGCTATTTAAGCCATTTCCCACGGAAATTAGCCGTTATACTCACTTTACTAGCTGTTCTGCACACTCTGCACATCCTGACAATGTGTCCGTTGGGGTCGGAGTCGACTCGCGCGATCTGGAGTCGACTCGGCTGTAGCGGGAGTCGACTCATGCTTTTCTGGAATCGGCTCGGCAACTGTTCCGGATTTGAATTAAAGTGAGCTTCTCGACTGGGAGTCGACTCGACTTAACCCGGAGTCGACTCGCCAAAACCTGGAGCTGACCTGGCATTTTTGGAATCGGCTCATCCCATGAAATCCACAGAGCTATTCTTCAACTTGGCCCACTCGAGTCGCCTCGAAAATACTGGGAGTCGACTCGGCGCTCAGAGCCCGAACTCCCGATCTTCTGTCTTTTGGCTCGTTTAGTCTTGGAGTCGACTCGAGCTGTTCCGGAGTCGACTCGGCTCTCAGTTTCCGAAATACAGCCTTCTGTCTTTTTGGTGTAGCGCTGCCTTGGAGTCGACTCGAGCTATCTTGGAGTCGACTCGCGTCTCAGAGACAACAATTCGGTCTTCTGTCTTTTTGGGGTCGCGCTGTCTCGGAGTCGACTCGGGCATTGCGGGGAGTCGACTCGGATCTCAGTGTCCGAAAATTGTTCTCTGACTTTTGCCTAGTATAACACTGAGAGTCGACTCTAGCTTTCTTTGGAGTCGACCTGCCAACCATCGGAGTTGACTCGCGTTCCTCAGGAGTCGACTCGGCTCTCAGGATCGAAAATTGCTCTCTGACTTTTTGTCTGTAACTCCCTGGAGTCGACTCATACTACTCCAGAGTCGACTCGGCAAGCTCGGAGTCGACTCGCGCTCTTCAGGAGTCGACTCGTTGACAGGTTTTGAATTGAGTCTTTCTGTTCATCCGTCTGTTCTCAGTCGGAGTCGACTCGTAATGTTCCGGAGTCGACTCGAGCCTGTGCCAATGCTTCTGATACGCTTGGAGTCGACTCGTAATATCCCGGAGTCGACTCGAGTCTCAGACTTTGGTTCAACTTGACTTCTTAACTTATCCAAAATATCTTGAACCAAGTCTAGACGCACTTAACCATAAATTTATAAGATTTTCACTGAAACACTAGATTGAATTCATTAGTAAGCATAAGATATACTCAAATGCTTTGATCTCATCAAAATCAAATAGGATTATGATCAATCACTCCACAATCTCCCCCTTTTTGATGATGACAAAACATTGAGTATATGTACAGTGAATTGCGCAACACACAAGGAAATTTATTGATAAAATTTTGAAATGAATTCAAGTGTCTGGTTATTTAATTTATCCAAACTTGAAAGGTGTGAAACAATAAATTTTGGAGTTAAAGCTCCCCCTTTCATTTGGAATTATATAAGCCTTCATGTCATGCAATCAATTGTTTGGCTTATATGTCTTTAATGATTTTGCTTTCTTAAAAGTTCAGATTCTCCCCCTCAACATATGCATTCAACTTGTTTTGATTCTCTGAATTTTCTTTTAATGCATTGAAGCTTTTGAACTTAAATTTTTGGTTTTTAGAGGAAAAATCTGTCACTTTGTTCTTGAGTAGGATTCAACTAATCTCCGAATATTCCTTGAATAGATTCTGGAGATTACTCCATTAGGAGCCCCAACAGAGAGATAATGAGCCTCGAGGTATTGAATCCACTTAGAACAAATTATTGTGTGTTTTAAAAGTTTTCCTTTTATTGATTTTCTTTTTCCTTTTACATATCTATTAAATATATTCTCCCCCTTTTTGTCATCGTATCAAAAGGAAGTGAGTAGAACACACAAGCAAGCAGAGATCAATTTGCACAATATTGAAGAGAATTTGTCTACTCATTGTATTGATGTATATGTAAGTACATTTGTGAATACAATAAGTAAAGCAGAAAATACATGTCAAAATAAAACAAAATCAGCTAGGGTCTCCTCGAGGATGTGGCTCCTCCTCTCAATCTGTTTTGCTCCATGAGGAGACCGACCCCGTCCACAACATTCCCTAGCTGGGAGATAATGGCCGAGGTGGCCCTGCTATGTGTCGTGGAGAGCTCGGTCAGAGTCTCCTGAAGTGTGTCCAGCTTGGCGATCAGCACATTCGCAAGCACTCGGCCCCCTGACTAGTAGTCCTCATATCGTGTCGGATGTCATCGCGCATCTTCCGAGTGTTGCTCGTGACATCGCTCATGTTGGAGAACTGGGCTTGTATCACGCTTCTGACGTTGAAGATCTCCTCCCTCAGATGAGCCGTCATCTCGGTCACGGCTGATAAGGAGGGAACCAACGCAGAGGAGGGTGCAGGGGCTGGACCTCGGAGCTCCCTCAGCAGGTCGTCCCGAAGATCTCTAACAATCTCCTGCCGCAACTCCAGGAGCTGCTCAGGAGAAATCCGAACCTCCATGGGCTGAGTAGGTGGAGCTAAGGAGGAGGGTCCGGTTGAGGTGGTGGGAGCTGAGGTGGAGGGAAAGGTAGGAAAGTCTGAATCAGGATCTGGACTAGGGGAATGTCTGGTAGTAGGTGTGGAGGAAGATGGTTTCCTGACCCAAGTTCCCTCTACCTTACGAAATCCCATCCTGTGTAGGGTTCCCTCACGCATGCGATCTGTCCATCGCAATGCGCGAGAGGGTTCCCCCTCAGGAATAGGAATCTCGGACTCCCTAAAAATAAGTGTGTACATCATCCCATAAGGGAGGGTGAGCCTAGGTCTATCTAGTGGCTCACATAAGTATCTATAGATCATCTTGGGAAAGTTGATAGGGGTGTCCTGGAGAATGTAGTACATGAGGTGTTGCCCAAGGTGACAACCCAAGAGGGGGGGGTGAATTGGGTCTTTTAAAACCTTTTAAACTACTTCTAATCTTTTAGATTAATTATGCTAAGTTGTATGGATGCTTAGTGAAGCTTAACCTTAGCAAGAGTATGATTCTAATCTAATCAACTATTAAGCAGTGGGTTCAATAAAAGATTAGTCTAATTTTGCCCTAGTATGCTATTCAATTTAATGATTGAGTAAATTGATTATGCTTGCAACTAAAGGATGCACGAAGAAGAGTTAAGCAAGGCTTAATATCTAAGTAAGTGAGTGAGGAGGTCAGTCAACAAAGAGCATCACAAACACAACAAAAATATAGTGGTTCGGTGCACCCCAGCACCTACATCCACTCCCCAAGACCTCTTGGGAATTTCACTATAATCCTACCGATTACAGCCGGTTGTTTTACAAGCTCACAACCCAACTTGTTGTTTTACGAGCGCACAACGAACTCGGTCGGTTTTCCCAGGCTCACCGACTAGAACCACTCCGATTGTTTTCCCGGGCTCACAATCAAACCCTTACACGTTGGTTTTACCCTCGGCTCACCAACAAACCTAAACCCCGTTGGTTTTCCCTTTGGCTCACCAACAAACCTTACACCGTTGGTTTCCCTTTGGCTCACAACAACCCTTTACCCCTTGATTCAATCCCGTGATTGAATCAAGTTACAAGAATATTATAACAAAGTTTAAGATAAATCAAAGCTTCTTAAACAAGCAAATATAACACTATAAGCAAATAGAGTAAAGTGAAGTCCTCAAACGAGTTTGGAAGATGAAGGAGCTCGACTTCTTCTTTACTTGACCCTCTTCTGATTTGGCACGAAGTGGAGGATCACTTGAGGCAGCACACGGATGGAGAGGAAGCTTTGGGATTCACTTGGATGCTCTTCTTCCCTCTATTTCACTTTGAATGGCCCTTTTGTGCTTTTGGGAAGATTTCCCTTGTAATCTGTTTGGAATCTCTTCCCTAAAAAGTTCTCTCCCACTTCCATGAGTTCTCCCCTAGCTCTCTTCTTGTTTTTATAGCTTTAGATGGAGTGGAAACAAGAATATAGCCGTTAGAGACAAAAATATAGCCGTTGGAACCAGTCTGCACCTCCTGACAATATTACGTTGGGATCGGAGTCGACTCGCGGCGATCAGGAGTCGACTCGCTGTAGCGGGAGTCGACTCAAGCTTTTCCGGAGTCGACTCGGCAACTGTTCCAAATTTGAATTTTGTCCACTCGAGTCGACTCGACTATCCTGGGAGTCGACTCGAATCCCAGAGTCCGAACTCCCGATCCTCTGTCTTTTGGCTCGTCCAGTCTTGGAGTCGACTCGAACTTCCTTGGAGTCGACTCGGCTCTCAGTTTTCGAAAGTTGGTCTTCTGCCATCTTAGTGTAGTGCTGCCTTGGAGTCGACTCGAGCTGTCTGGGAGTCGACTCGAATCTCAGAGTCGGAAAACTGATCCTCTGTATTTTGGAGCCGCGCTGCCTTGGAGTCGACTCGACTTGTCTTGGAGTCGACTCGCCTCTCAGAGACGAAAAATACCGTCTTCTGTCTTGGGGTTGCGCTGTCTTTGGAGTCGACTCGGACTTTGTGGGAGTCGACTCGAATCTCAGTGTCCAAAAACTGCTTCTCTGAGTTTTCCCTTGTGTACCACTGAGAGTCGACTCTCGCTTTCTTTGGAGTCGACCCGACAACCATGGAGTCGACTCGCATTCCTCAGGAGTCGACTCGAATCTCAGGGTCGAAATCCCTCTCTGACTTTTCTGCCTTTTACACCCTGGAGTCGACTCGTTCTACTCTCGAGTGACTCGCCAAGCATTGGAGTCGACTCGAATTCCTCAGGAGTCGACTCGAAGACTATTCTTTTAAATTTTCCTTGAATTTGCTCCTCCAATTTGAATCTTTTGAACTTTAAAGTTGGGCCAATGAATTGTAGCTTTCTTCTAACTTTTCTTGAGTGCTTTTGGAGGCCTTCTTGTGTTCTTCCAACTTGCTATGTTCCTTGCAAAATAAATATATTTCTCCTTGCAACATAAACATTAGTATCTATACTTCAAGGTGTTGTGATCATCAAAAATCAATCTATGAATCAATCTTTGGGTCATCAATCTCCCCCTTTTTGATGATGACAAAACTTGGAGTATATGCAATATAAAAGATATTGTTTTCTAGAAGTAATACATAGCAAAGTTGCATGAAGTAGACAACATGTATATTTAAAACAAAACATACTTCATGATAATGCTTTAGATTTAATCAGCTTAACACAATCAATATATTTCAGTTCAAGCTGATTATCACAAAGCATTATAAGCATATACTTAGATATTTCTCCCCCTTTTTGACAACATCAAAAAGATAGTGAAACATTAAGTACAAAGATCAGAGCAGAACACATCGAGTGTGAATTCAAGAGGTTTTTTAATTTGATACCACAGATAGTTTTCTAATCAAGTGTAGGTGGAATCTTCCTTAGGTTAATTCAAGAAGTACCACAAATGATAGTCAAGGAAAAAATATGAGTGGAAATCTAACCTCTCTTCACTAAGTATGAAAGCTTGTTCATTTAAGACCTTTTGCCCCAATCTATTAAGTATTTTATCAACATGAGAGCAATTTAATTAATTTTCAGAGTAAAAGATCAAAACTTATATATTTGGAAAAACATATCATCATGTTGGATCATTAATTCTTAATGACTTCAAAGTTCTTTTATGATAATAAGAGCATTGGGGGCACAAATACTAAAATATGAGTTTATGCAATTTTTGATACATCTTTGAGCTCTTTTAAAGACTTTCTTTTATTCCTTTAGAAAATAAGCACAATTTGATACATAAAATAATGAATTGGCACAAAATAGAAGTTTCTAAAGAGCAAGCCAATTAAAACTCATTAGTGAGGTTCAAAATAGATTTTCTAAGAGATACTCAAGAAAATTTAATACATTGTTCTCCCCCTGTTTTATTAAATTAGAGGCTCTTAAGATTTGTAATTTGGTTCATGAGTGATGCATAAGATATACTAACCAAATAACACGCCTCAAGGTGTATCATAAAGATTTTCAGATTTAAATTTCAGATGATACATATTGGAGAGTATTAGGATCACTTTTCATTTAGTATTCTTTCCCTCTCCTATAGATTCATGTAATTAAGTTCCATAAGACCTCTCCTTCTGAAATTTTCTTTCTCCCCCTCAATTGATCATTCCATTTAAGAGTTTAGAATCCTAAGATAATGTTCAACAAAATTGTCAATCTCAAAAATATATTTTCTATAAGTTTCAGCTTATTTTCATAAGACTCAAGGTTTGAGATAAGGACAACCCTTTATAGAACTCATCTTAAGGTAATTAAAGCATGTCTTGCAATATAAGGAGGTTCATCAAAATCAATCCATAAAATTCAAAGCATGCATCAAAATAAAGTGTCTTTGGGATAGGATACTGAATATCTAAAGCTCCCCCTCAAAAGATGCATTCTTCTTTAATCATTTTAAATTGTTGAATTTCAGATTATAGTGATAAACATTGAATAACACTGAAATCCTGTAATATCGAGAATGTAGAAGTAATCTAGTATTATTCCAAAATTTGTAGTAATTACTCTTTTCTAATCCTTTACGAACAAGTTATGCTTTCTCTTAATCTTAGTGAAAATGTATAGAAATATCAATCAGAAAATGATTCATTAGAAGCTTAGTTTCTTTCAACCGCATTTACATTTTCTTTCTTTTAGAATCATTTGAGTGAGCTGAAATATTTCTAGTTTTAAGATCATTCACTCTATTGATGGAAGTTTTTTTAATAATGTAGGGGAGAAAAACATATAGATGATCATTGAGGTATATATATTTATAGGAACTCAATTTCTTAATCATATTTTTTCAGCAATGTATACATGAGACACAATAAAATCCTTTTAATATCAAAATAAAATCATATATTTAGAAATTTTTGTTTGCAATCAAGATCATCGAAAAACACATCATTTGGACCAATATTAGTACACTTTGAAGATAAGAAATGATATGTTTCGGTATGCGTATCGGAGCAATCAACCAAAGGCATCAGAAATTAATTCTGTTTTTCTTACATTAAGATTTTATTTAGAAATCATATTGAGTTTAAGCTTGTATACAAAATCAGATTCTGAATTACATAGGATTTTCAATTGAGGCTTTCAAAATCATAATTTGAGATATGTATCTTCCATATTATAGCTCATCTTAAATCATCTACGATTGAAATACATATTTCAAACATATAAGAAGCATATTCAGAATCTTTTGTATTAATATGTTGAGTTTTGGTACGAATTTGAACATTATATACCAAATTTAGGCAAGTTGAAGGATAGATCCAAGATTAATTCAATTCTGCCTAAATAGAGATATTCTTTCTCTTCTCCTTTTTTACAAATTTATTTTAACTTTCAGATTTTAAAGATGATTGTGAACGACAAATCTGAAATTTCTTTTCAATAGAACCAAACAAAAGATGTTATGTAGCAATTCAAACATTCAAACAAATTGTCCAAGGATGAAGCATTACAAACATTGAGAACCAATAAATCAAGACATCGATACCATATGCAAAATAAATCATGTGTTAAATCATGCATTAAAATATTAAGAACAAGCATGTCAAGGATCCAAATCAATATTTTTCAAATAAACTCCCCCTATTTAAATATAATCTTGCAATGATTTTATCCTTAAAGTGTGTTTTCAAGTGATTAAAAAAAATTGACTTAATTCTACTTTCATTAACTTTGTCTTTCATTTATAATTTCTTATGCTCTATACTCTATTTGCTCCCTATCCGGTGGAGTTGGAAGGGCACGAGGTACTACCACTAGCCTCCCTCTTGTGCCGTCCCTAATATGCCCTACACCGAATAGTTGGGTCAAATAGTGCCGGGTACTACACTAGCCTCCCCATTGGCACCATCCCTATGATGAGCAATATAGAAATTAATAAAGTTCACTTCAAACTATTCCTGTTTAAGTGTAATTAATTACGAATTTTATCCCTTCCAAATGTGCCGAATATATTATGCTTGTTTTGCTTTTCCTTAAGATTGGGGTATTTGCCTCTACTTGGATTTTACTTCTTGAATAATATCCATTTTCTTTTCTTTATCTCTCTCTCTTTTTGTTATTCTCAAGTAATTTACACGAAAGAGCAGAATAAAGAATTTATCTTGTGTATCATTTATATTCATGCAAACAACATTTTCATTATGCTCAATGGATTCATAACTTCTCACAAGTTATTTTACATCAAAATTTTAAGCATATACTTGTGTATTTCATGGTTATGACATATGCAAAGATATATTTAGTTTGGCAAACCATGAAACATTTCTAAAAGTACAATTCAATCAATTATAGACATGATATCAAAAATTAATAATTAAAGACTTAATCATGCCATAATAAGACTTAAGTTATTGACTTTGCTCAATTAATTTATGAGAAGTATCTAGAATTACCATTTCATTCTGCATTCTTCAGTCAAATACCTACTAGATTTCTTATGTATGAACTTTTGGCTGAAGAAGGTCCTCTCTCTTGTTTGCATGTGAATGTTTATTGTATCTTACATGGAGATATCCTTCAAGTTGAGATCTCTCATTTTCTTGCTCAAGGATCCTGCATTATTAACAAACTCCTTTTCTTTCTTGAAAGAAGGTCATTAGTTTCTTCAAGATACAAAACATTCACCAACATTATTTTTTAACTAGATGACTCAATATAAGATATGACAATAGTTCAAATGTTGAGTCACTTTACTCAAGAGATTGCCTAAATATAAGCAAGCACATATCACTTGAACTAAAGAGATAGTTTCATTAACCAAGATAGTTCAAGGACAAGCATGTGAGGCAATAGAAGATTTATCAAGGTCAATTAATTTCTTATTTTCAAGAAATAATTTAGTTTAGATTTCTATTTGTTTAAGATAATTATCAATAAGATATTTTAGCTAAGTTTTATCAATTTTATCTTAAACAGTTGTTTCTATCAGAAATTCAGATTATGATTTATTTGTTATCAATAAATAGATTCATTAAAGTTAGATTGAAGTCTTGCCCAAGTGCACATAATGAGCATACATTCTGGTCTATTAGCTGTAATGAATAATTATTCTATCAATCTTCAATACAACTTTAAACAATAGATCTACTTTGCTCATCTATTCAAATTCTACAAGATGGGGTCTATAGATGTACCTTCTTCATGCCAATCTTCTATAAGAGTGTTCTTGTGGACTAACATTGGTCAATGAAGATCCCTTTCTTGTTTGTCTTAATTTGGAGTTTGAGAGAAGATGTTAATTCATATCTACATCATATTTTCAAACTCCACCTTACATGAGCTAAGTAAAATCTTCATATAACTCTTCATTAGTAGAACAAACTGATGTCATCAATGCATTCTTTGAGCAAATAAAATATTACAAATTCTTCTTTTTGGATCCATAGATTTATCACTATTGCTTCTATCAAAAAGTTTACTTAAGCTCTTATATATTAAGTTTTTGATGCTTGTATCAAATCTCATATTGCTTTATCATATATGTAATGTGTATTTTTAAGTATGGTGGTTATTTTACATAGATCTCCTTTTTAATGAAATAACCAACAAGAGTGTGTCTACACATTCATTTGATAGAAAATAAAGCTCTAAGCAAAAAATGATAAAGGTGATTTTTACTTCTAATTATGCAAGAATCTTATCAAGATCTATTTTATTTTTCTTAATTTAGTCTTTTAATAGTCAAAATTTTTTTTATTAAGAGCATATCTGAAAAATCCAATTTGGTTCTAATTATTAACAAGTTTTTCAGATTGTTATATGTAAAGATTAATCATATAATTTTAGTATCTTGATAATAAATCACTAGTCTCATAAAGAATAAAATGAATTGATACTTCTACAACTAGAACTTTTCATGAATGCTCTATATGCATTGCTTGATGAATGATATCCAAGAATAGAAATATCTTTATCAGATTTGGCATTATTTTCATAAGAGCATATCAAGCATAACATGTACGACTGAAAAATATGAAAGATATGCAATGGTTCATTTTCATTTTTTTTCAGAAGATCAAATTTTCATCAGAAATAGATCTAATAGAAATATATGTATGACAAGCAGTGATGATAGTCTTTTAAAAATTATTTAAGTAGATGACTATCATACATAATTGTCTTTTTCATTTCTTCAAGAATTCTATTAACCCCTTTTTTACTTATGAGTCCATGGAGCTGAATAATTTGAATTTAATACTATTTTCTGTATAACCTTAATCTGGATTTTGGTTTTCAACACTGTGCCATGATCTTCACAGTTTGGAAACCTTTTTCATTTGAAACGCTTCTACAAGATTTAGTAAATACAGAAAAATACTTCAGTTTTATTCTCCAAGAACAAGTCCAATGTAAGCTTTTGAAGAACTTAGAGATGGAACAACATCTTTAGATTTAGAAATGATTTTTGTTTGTTTCCTTAGTTAGCATGCATAGCAAAACTTTGACCTTTAAGTAGATATCTAAACAAGCCTATGGCAAGGTCTTTTGATATTAAGTACATACTAGCATGAGTTGATTCTATGTGCAAGGATGGTTTCTTTAATCTTGGTATTCAAAAGCATACCAAGTACACATTATCATATTGATGATCAATAAAAATAATGCCATAGACAAAAATTCTTAATCAAGCATATAGAGGGTTCATAGAGTTATTTTTAATGAATTAATTAATCATTTAGCAACTTATCCAATAGTGAGTGGAGCATTACAAAAAAAATGAGTGATTTGAATATTTTCTTTTCATACCCAAAAAGACAAATATCACTTATATCACAAAAATGATTAATACTTTCAAGTTATGTTTAATCAACTAATAAAGTAATTTCAATCGAGAAGATGTAAGAATTACTTATTCATCCTTTCTTTCATTTAATCATTCTTTTTAATTACATTTTAAAATTCCAATTCTTTAACACATGTCTAGAGCACCCATTGTTTAGATAACATCTTTCATTAGAACCTTGGATAGCTAGACATGCTTGCTGAAGAATAATCATATTTTCAACTTAGGAACCCAAGCTCTTTTGGGTCCTTGTAGGTTAGCTATAATTGTTCCTTTTGGAACCCATATTCTCTTAATAGCTATTTTGTCCATGAATTTACAGATTTTAGGATTACAAGGGATGTATTTCTGTATACTCTTGTTGAATTTAACAAACTTAGATCGAACATGAGTAGTAGGAAAACTTTTAATTTCTGTTTCTCCTTTTTGGTTCATTAAATTTGTAATTAAGATTAGGACAACAGAAGAGATTTTACTTAGCTTTTGTTTATGAGAATCTGTTTTAGAGTAATTAAAAACTGTTTTAACAAACATATTCTAAAAGGTTTTGGTGTACCAAGGTTGAATATCCTAATGTAACTTTATACAAATTCAGCTCCTTGATCATTTATCATTAGGTTCAATTTTTCAGAGCTGAGGGGTAAATCTTCAACAACAGGTTTAATCTGTCACTTCTTTAGTTAATCTCTGTTATCTTCTGAAAGTAACTCATTGTTTTTCTTAAGTTATCATGGACTTTCATGAGAAGTTGATCTCTTTGATTTTAGTTCTTGATTTTCTTTAATTAAGATTTCAGTTTTACTGGTTAGTTTCAGTTTTTCATCTATTAGAATTTGATTTTCAATCTTCAGTTTTTGTTCTTACAAATAGTTTCTTATATTCTAAATACAAATCAGAAAAGGCATCATGGAGTTCATCAAATGTAAAATTGCTTTCAGGTTCAGCATGTACCTCTTGTGCCACCAAGCATAGATTTTCAATATGATACTGCTCTCCTTCTACACATGAATTTCAGATTTGTTAGTGCATTCATATTTGTCTTCAAGCATATTCCATATTTCTTTAGCAGTCATGCAAGAAGAATGCAATTAAACTCAATTCCTATCTAATGCACAATATAAAAGGTCATGGCAATCAGCATTCAATTGTGCTAAATCCTTTTCATTAAAAGTTGAGAGAGTGTGTGAAGATCATTATTATGATTTCCATAAATAATAGTTTGTGATTGGAATAAAGATGCGCATGCGTATTTTCCAATGGTGTATAGTTAAATTCCATTAAATAGTGGTGGTGTATCAATTGATTGTCCTTCTCCTAGAAAACTATCTATTTGAGTTGTCATGATCTTGGCTCTAGTCGGTTAAGACTACAAATAATATTTGAGCACTGCTGCCTGATACCACTTGTTGCCAAGTGACAACCCAAGAGGGGGGGGTGAATTGGGTCTTTTAAAACCTTTTAAACTACTTCTAATCTTTTAGATTAATTATGCTAAGTTGTATGGATGCTTAGTGAAGCTTAACCCTAGCAAGAGTATGATTATCTAATCAACTATTAAGCAGTGGGTTCAAATAAAAGATTAGTCTAATTTTGCCCTAGTATGCTATTCAATTTAATGATTGAGTAAATTTGATTATGCTTGCAACTATAAGATGCACGAAGAAGAGTTAAGCAAGCTTAATATCTAAGTAAGTGAGTGAGGAGGTCAGTCCAACAAGAGCATCACAAACACAACAAAAATTAGTGGTTCCGGTGCACCCCAGCACCTACATCCACTCCCAAGACCTCTTGGGAATTTCACTATAATCCTACCGATTACAGCCGGTGTTTACAAGCTCACAACCAACTTGTTGTTTTACGAGCGCACAACGAACTCGGTCGGTTTTCCCAGGCTCACCGACTAGAACCACTCCGAGTTGTTTTCCCGGGCTCAACAATCAAACCCTAACGTGTGGTTTTTACCTCGGCTCACCAACAAACCATAACCCCGTTGGTTTTTCCTTTGGGCTCACCAACAAACCTTACACCGTTGGTTTTCCCTTTGGCTCACCAACAACCCTTTACCCCTTGATCAATCCCGTGATTGAATCAAGTTACAAGATATATAACAAAGTTTAAGATAAATCAAAGCTTCTTAAACAAGCAAATATAACACTATAAGCAAATAGAGTAAAGTGAAGTCCTCAAACGAGTTTGGAAGATGAAGGAGCTCGACTTCTTCTTTACTTGACCCTCTCTGATTTGGCACGAAGTGGAGGATCACTGAGGCAGCACACGGATGGAGAGGAAGCTTTGGGATTCACTGTGGATGCTCTTCTTCCCTCTATTTCACTTTGAATGGCCCTTTTGTGCTTTTGGGAGATTTCCCTTGTAATCTGTTTGGAATCTCTTCCCTAAAAGTTCTCTCCCACTTCCATGAGTTCTCCCCCTAGCTCTCTTCTTGTTTTTATAGCTTAGATGGAGTGGAAACAAGAATATAAGCCGTTAGAGACAAAATATAGCCGTTGGAACCAGTCTGGCACCTCCTGACAATATTACCGTTGGGATCGGAGTCGACTCGCGCGATCAGGAGTCGACTCGGCTGTAGCGGGAGTCGACTCAAGCTTTTCCGGAGTCGACTCGGCAACTGTTCCAAATTTGAATTTGTCCACTCGAGTCGACTCGACTATCCTGGGAGTCGACTCGAATCCCAGAGTCCGAACTCCCGATCCTCTGTCTTTTGGCTCGTCCAGTCTTGGAGTCGACTCGAACTTCCTTGGAGTCGACTCGGCTCTCAGTTTTCGAAAGTTGGTCTTCTGCCATCTTAGTGTAGTGCTGCCTTGGAGTCGACTCGAGCTGTCTGGGAGTCGACTCGAATCTCAGAGTCGGAAAACTGATCCTCTGTATTTTGGAGCCCGCGCTGCCTTGGAGTCGACTCGACTTGTCTTGGAGTCGACTCGCCTCTCAGAGACGAAAAATACCGTCTTCTGTCTTGGGGTTGCGCTGTCTTTGGAGTCGACTCGGACTTTGTGGGAGTCGACTCGAATCTTCAGTGGTCCAAAAACTGCTTCTCTGAGTTTTCCTTGTGTACCACCTGAGAGTCGACTCTCGCTTTCTTTGGAGTCGACCCGACAACCATTGGAGTCGACTCGCATTCCTCAGGAGTCGACTCGAATCTCAGGGTCGAAAATCCCTCTCTGGACTTTTCTGCCTTTTACACCCTGGAGTCGACTCGTTCTACTCTCGAGTTGACTCGCCAAGCATTGGAGTCGACTCGAATTCCTCAGGAGTCGACTCGAAGACTATTCTTTTAAATTTTCTTGAATTTGCTCCTCCAATTTGAATCTTTTGAACTTTAAAGTTGGGCCAATGAATTGTAGCTTTCTTCTAACTTTTCTTGAGTGCTTTTGGAGGCCTTCTTGTGTTCTTCCAACTTGCTATGTTCCTTGCAAAATAAATATATTTCTCCTTGCAACATAAACATTAGTATCTATACTTCAAGGTGTTGTGATCATCAAAATCAATCTATGAATCAATCTTTGGGTCATCATGAGGGCTAGGTCCCTCTTAGACACAAAATCAAATCGGCCGGTCTTAGGGAACAATGACCTAGAAATGATGCTCAGGAGGAGCCGCATCTCAACAGAAAGTGAGCTAGCGGACACCTCATCTAAGGAGGACTGGGGTGGACTCCCTAAAATGGCCGTAAGGGCCTCAGTCCTATCCTCGGGGTGTGTAGGAGATACCCCTACTTGGGGAAGGTGGAGGATTTGAGCTATGAAATCCTCGGAAATAAATAAATGGGACACCGGCTACGGTTTCCTCTATCCCACCATTGCCCCTACGCACAGTTCCATAAAACTCCCTAACTAGACCTGGGTATGTGGGGGATCTAAGGAACAAAAAAACTCTAAACCCTGGGCCCTCAACCTCTTCCCTATGGTGAAGCCCCTCCCGGGAGAGATAGTCAAAGTCGACGTATCTCCCGGTGGAGACCGCCTTCCCGGCGCACGGTCGCGAGGGAACCGCCCTCAGCGGGGAACGAGCCGGAGGTTGTGGCCTCACGGGATCGTTCCGAGCTTTGGAACGTTGCTCGGCACCGGTCGCGGGTTGGGGCCTCTTCCGGCTCGGGACAACTGACTTACGGGGCATGGTTGACCTAGGAATGAGGAAAACACCTAAGGGACGGAAGAAGGTCGACGGAAAAGCCCTAAGGACGGTCGGAGACGTTGTCGGAGTCGGCTCTAGGGTTTGTGAACAGTGGCGGCGGTGAATAGAAGTATTGATTAAACACTTGGATTAGGGTTAAAACTCGGATCCCGACCGCGAGTCGACTCGACCTCGAGTCGACTCCAAAATATGCGCGAGTCGACTCCCCTTATGCGCCTATTGACCTCGAGTCGACTCCCGACTATATGCGAGTCGACTCCCTTATGCTGCCATTGATCTCGAGTCGACTCCCGTATATGTGCGAGTCGACTCCCCCTTACGAGCCGACTCTGAAACTTACTCGAGTCGTCTCGAACTCTGGCACGTACCTAAAAATCATGCTATTTTCATGCCGAATGAGGAAAAATTACTAAGTTATGATCTGATTTGATGATCATAGATAAGAAACTCTATATTTTGCACAATCTAATCATCAAAATCAATGAGCTAGAAGAGAATATCACTAGGATGGATCAATCACTCCTAATCCTCTCCTAAGCATACTAAATCTCTCTTCACTCAAGGGTTTTGTGAAGATATCAGCTAATTGATCATCAGTGCAAACAAATTGAAGTGTCACATCACCATTCATTACATGATCTCTTATGAAGTGATGTCTTATCTCAATATGTTTAGTTCTTGAATGCTGAATTGAATTTTTAGTTAGATTAATGGCACTTGTATTATCACAATTAATAGGAATTTTATCTTGTTTAATGCCATAATCTTCCAATTGTTGTTTGATCCACATGATTTGAGCACAACAACTCCCGACTGCAACATATTCAGCTTCAGCAGTAGATAATGAAACCGAGTTTTGTTTCTTGCTAAACCATGAGATTAAGTTTTCTCCTAGGAATTGACATGACCCGCTGGTGCTTTTTCTATCAAGTTTACATTCAGCAAAGTCTGAATCTGTATATCCTATTAAGTTCAGACTAGATTCTTTAGAATACCATAGACCTATATTTTTTGTTCTTATTAGGTATTTAAAGATTCTCTTGACTGCAATTAGATGAGATTTCTTAGGATTAGACTGATATCTAGCACACATGCAAACACTAAACATGATATCAGGTCTACTTGCAGTGAGATACAATAAAGATCCTATCATTCTCTATATAACTTTTGATCTACAGATTTACCTGATTCATCTTGATCTAATTGCATGATGAGCTCATGGGTGTGCTGATTGACTTGTTTCCTTCCATATCAAACTTTTTAAGCATCTCCTTGATGTATTTGGCTTGATTGATGAAGATGCCTTCTTCAGATTGTTTGATTTGAAGCCCGAGGAAATAGTTCAGCTCTCCCATCATGCTCATCTCAAACTCACTCTGCATCAAGTCAGCAAATTCTTCGCAGAGGCGATTGTTAGTAGCACCGAAAATAATATCATCAACATAAATCTGTACTAATAACATATCTTTGTTTTTCTTCTTTAGAAACAATGTTGTATCTACATTTTCCCTAGAGAACTCATGTTCTAGTAAGAATTTGCTAAGCCTCTCATACCATGCTCTAGGTGCTTGTTTCAAACCATAAAGTGCTTTGTTCAGTTTATACACATGATTAGGGTATTGATGATTTTCAAAACCAGGAGGTTGTTCTACATACACCTCCTCATTAATATACCCATTTAAAAATGCACTTTTTACATCCATTTGAAATAATTTGAAATCCTTAGAGCATGCAAATGCTAATAATAATCTAATTGCCTCGAGTCTAGCTACAGGTGCAAAGATTTCATCAAATTCTATACCTTCTTCTTGATTATACCCCTTTGCTACTAGTCTAGCCTTATTCCTTATTACAATTCCATTTTCATCAAGTTTGTTTTATATATCCATTTGGTACCTATGATTGAATATTCAGAAGGTCTTTCAACTAGATTCCATACCTTGTTTCTAGTAAATTGATTTAATTCTTCTTGCATTACATTTATCCAATTTACATCTTTTTCAGCTTCTTCTATGTGTTTGGGCTCAAAATGTGAGACGAAAGCTAGATGATTGTTTAAGTTCCTAAGAGATGCTCTAGTCCTAACAGGTTGAGAAGGATCATCTAGAATTAATTCCTTAGGATGCCCGTGAGCAAACCTCCAAGCCTTAGTCAGCCCATGATCCATAATAGCCTCTTGGCTTGATGATGCACCTCCAATTAATTTTTGATTATCATTTTGTAACGTTATCTCATCTATCTTTTCTTCAAGAATTTCAGCATCATCATCAAGATTAACTCTCTTACTAGATGAGGTATCACTAGAATCATCAAAAACAACATGTATGGATTCTTCTATAACTAGGGTTCTTTTATTAAAGACTCTATAGGCTTTACTAGTTGTAGAGTACCCTAAGAATATACCCTCATCAGATTTAGAGTCAAATTTTTCTAGATTATCTTTCCCATTATTATGAACAAAACACCTACATCCAAAACATGAAAGTAATTTACCTTTGGTTTTCTGTTTTTCCAAAGTTCATAAGGTGTTTTCTTTATAATGGGTCTCAATAAAACTCTATTTAATGTATGACATGAAGTATTGATGGCTTCTCCCCAAAAGTACTTAGGGAGGTTACTTTCACACAACATAGTTCTAGCCATTTCCTCTAGAGTTCTATTTTTCCTCTCCACAACTCCATTTTGTTGTAGTGTCCTAGGTGCAGAAAAATTATGAGTTATCCCCTTTTTACTACAAAACTCATCAAATAAATGATTTTCAAATTCGGTACTATGGTCACTTCTAATAGCTATGACTAAAGTATCTCTAGCATTGGTTACTTCCTTATGAAATTTCTTAAACACTGAAAATGCTTGATCTTTATGAGCTAAGAACATGACCCAAGTGTATCTAGAAAAATCATCTACAATAACTAGACCAAATTTATTTCCACCTAGACTTGTGGTTCTAGTTGGTCCGAATAGATCCATGTGTAGTAGTTCTAGAGGTCTAGAGGTAGAGACACACTTTATGGATTTAAAGGAGTTCCTTGATTGTTTGCCATATTGACAAGCTTCACATATTTTATTCTTTTCAAACTTTAGTTTTGGCAAACCTATCACGAAATCTCTTTTAACTAGTTTAGATATTGTGTCCATGCTTGCATGCCCTAACTTACGGTGCCATAACCAACTAGCATCATTATCCTTAGTTTCATTAACAACTAAACATGGGTTATGTTTGGCAAGATCCTCAAGGTCTACAACATACACATTCCCACGTCTTATTCCTTTAAAAACTAAACTATTGTCACTTGAGTTGGTTATGATACATAGTGATGGTTTGAACAAAACATCAAAATCTCTATCACACAATTGACTAATGCTAAGTAAATTATGCTTAAGACCATCAACATATCGAACATTATCAATAAAGGTTGAAGGGGTAATTTGTACCTTACCTATACCAATGATGTGACCTTGGTTATTGTCTCCAAACGTCACAGCACCTCCCTTCTTAGCTTCAAGGGTGAAGAATTGATCCTTGTCACCCGTCATGTGTCTTGAGCAGCCACTATCCAAGTACCAACAATTTTTGTTGTCCTTGGCTGCAAGACACTCCTACACAAGCAAATCATACAGTTTTAGGTACCCAAGTTTTCTTGGGTCCTTCATGGTTAGTAATGTTGGTTCCTTTTGGAACCCAAACCCTTTTAATTTTTCTTTTAGTTTTTTCTTTTCTATAATCACATACATTTGCTTTGTGTCCTAATGTTCCACAGCAAAAACATGTTATTTTCTTAATTTTACTCTCCCCTGCTTTAACAAAGAAATTACTAAGTAGTTTTTGCTTATTTTTAGGTTTATACCCTAAACCAGCTCTATTGAATACAGCTCGTTGACTATTAAGTATCATCTCTAATTTTTCTGAGCAATATGTAAATTTTTCTACAAACGGCTTGTACTTTTCAAGTTCTAGTGTCAATTTTTGTTTTTCTGTTTTTAGATCATCTAAGTCTTTTGTGTAGTTACTTCCAATAGTTAGTTTATCCTTTTTAAGTTCAGAGATTTCCTTGGCTAGTTTTTCATTATCCTTAGTTAAGGTATTAGATTTTAGAATCAACATTGGATTCCTTGTTTTAAGTAATACATTTTTTTTAGTGATAGAGTCCTTATCCTTAACTAATTTATTGTATTTGTGGAGGTGAGATTGATTGGCTAGTTTTAGCTCTTTATTCTTAAGATTTATAGCCTTATATTCAACCATTAATTCATTAAATGCATCATACAATTCATCAAAGGTAAAATCTAGATGCGTTTCGGATGATACCTCATTTTCATTTGCCATGAAGCAGAAATTGGCCTTTTCTTCTTGTTTCTCATCCGATGATGATGATGATGAGTCGGAGTCCGATAAGGTGGAGACAAGGGCTTTCTTTTTCTTGTACTTGCTCCCCTTCTTCAGCAAGGGACACTCAGCTCTGATGTGCCCCGGCTTCTTGCACTCATAACATCCAATCCCCTCATTTTCTCTTTCCTTACCCTTATCCTTGTGATAGGAACTTGAGGGGCCTCTCCTTTGATGAAAGGACTTCTTTCGGTTGATGAATTTTTTGAACTTGCGCACGAGAAGTGCCTCATCATCATCTCCCTCATGATCTTCTTCTTCACTGCTGCTACTGCAGGACAAGTCCATGTTAGAAGATGTAGATTTGAGAGCTATTACCTTTTTCTTATGGGTGGACTCTTCTTCGCTGTGTTGTTTCATTGTGAGCTCGTGCGTCATTAGGGATCCAAGAAGCTCCTCAAGTGGAAGCTTGTTCAAGTCCTTGGCTTCTTGGATTGTCGTCACCTTGGCTTCCCATGACCTTGGTAGACAGCGAAGAATCTTCCTGACAAGCTCACTGTTAGTATAATTTTTGCCAAGGCTTTTTAGGCCATTGACAATGTCAGTAAATCTAGTGAACATGCAAGTGATTGTTTCATTAGAATCCATCTTAAATAGTTCATACTTATGAACCAATATATTTATTTTGGATTCTTTGACTTGATTCGTGCCCTCATGGGTCACTTCAAGTCTATCCCAAATCTCTTTTGCAGAATTGCAAGTAGAGACCCTATTGAATTCATTCCTATCTAATGCACAGTAAAGCACATTCATTGCTTTGGCATTGAGTTGTGCCTTCCTCATGTCATGGTCATCCCAATCCTTTTCAAGTTTGGGTACAGTGACACCCTCTACATAGATGGATGGGATGTATGGTCCATTTAATATAATGGTCCACATCTCATAGTCTTGGGCTTAGATAAATATTCTCATCCTAGCCTTCCAATATGAGTAGTCGGATCCATTAAAGAATGGGGGTCTTTGGGTGGATTGGCCCTCAATGTGGGAAGATCCAAATGGGGTTGTCATTTTGATCTTTTACTCTTTGGGTAAAAGAGTTCCTACTCTGATACCACTTGTTGCCCAGATAAACAACCCAAGAGGGGGGGGTGAATTGGGTTTTAAAATAATTATTACAATTATTTGATTTGCGAAATACTAATTAACACTTTTTGCAAGTTGATTAATTAGATGCTATGTGCTGTGAATGAAATGAAAGTAAGAGAGATACACAAACAATCACAAACACAAGGATTTTATAGTGGTTCGGAGCTAACCCTTGCTCCTACGTCCACTCCCCAAGCCTCACTTGGGAATTCACTATATCCCCTCGGATTACAGCCGGTTGTTTTACAAGCTCACAACCAAACTTGTTGTTTTACGAGGTCACAACGAACTCGGTCGGTATTCCCAGGCTCACCGACTAGAACCACCCCGATTGTTTTTCCGGGATCACAATCGAACCCTTACACCGTTGGTTTCAACCTAGGCTCACCAACAAACCTATACACCCTTGATTCAATCCCCTGATTGAATCAAGTAAAGACCAAATGGAAAGAGCAAAGACAAACAGAAAAATAGAGCTTCTAAAAAGCAGATATACAGCGATATAACTAAGAGAGAAGTTTAGAGCCCTCAAACACGTTTGAGTTGGAGTAGAGAAGGGCTTCTTGAACTTTCTGTCTCCTCTTGAATGTCTGGAAGACTTGAAGGCTGGAGGAGACTTCTTTAATGCTGGGAAGAGTCGGTTGAATGGAGTTAATGGTGCTCTTCCTTCTTTTCCGTTGAAAAATCGTTTGCAGATGAAGGATTCTTGTTTTCTTTAAGTGGAATGTTGCTTCTCTACTTTGCTACAGTCCTCTGTGGCTATTTAAGCCATTCCCCACGGAAACTAGCCGTTAGACTCACTTTACTAGCCGTTCTGCACACTCTGCACATCCTGACAATGTGTCCGTTGGGGTCGGAGTCGACTCGCGCGATCTGGAGTCGACTCGGCTGTAGCGGGAGTCGACTTATGCTTTTCTGGAGTCGGCTCGGCAACTGTTCTGGATTTGAATTAAAGTGAGCTTCTCGACTGGGAGTCGACTCGACTTAACCCGGAGTCGACTCGCCAAAATCTGAAGCTGACCTGGCATTTTTGGAGTCGGCTCATCCCATGAAATCCACAGAGCTATTCTTCAACTTGGCCCACTCGAGTCGCCTCGGAAATACTGGGAGTCGACTCGGCGCTCCGAACCCGAACTCCCGATCTTCTGTCTTTTGGCTCGTTCAGTCTTGGAGTCGACTCGAGCTGTTCCGGAGTCGACTCGGCTCTCAGTTTCCGAAACACAGCCTTCTGTCTTTTTGGTGTAGCGCTGCCTTGGAGTCGACTCGAGCTGTCTTGGAGTCGACTCGCGTCTCAGAGACAACAATTCGGTCTTCTATCTTTTTGGGGTCGCGCTGTCTCGGAGTCGACTAGGGCATTGCGGGAGTCGACTCGGATCTCAGTGTCCAAAAACTGCTCTCTGACTTTTGCCTAGTATAACACTGAGAGTCGACTCTAGCTTTCTTTGGAGTCGACCTGCCAATCATCGGAGTCGACTCGCGTTCCTCAGGAGTCGACTCGGCTCTCAGGGTCGAAAATTGCTCTCTGACTTTTTGTCTGTAACTCCCTGGAGTCGACTCATACTACTCCAGAGTCGACTCGGCAAGCTTCGGAGTCGACTCGCGCTCTTCAGGAGTCGACTCGTTGACAGGTTTTGAATTGAGTCTTTCTGTTCATCTGTCTGTTCTCAGTCGGAGTCGACTCGTAATGTTCCGGAGTCGACTCGAGCCTGTGCCAGTGCTTCTGATACGCTTGGAGTCGACTCGTAATATCCCGGAGTCGACTCGAGTCTCAGACTTTGGTTCAACTTGACTTCTTAACTTATCCAAAATATCTTGAACCAAATCTAGACGCACTTAACCATAAATTTATAAGATTTTCACTGAAACACTAGATTGAATTCATTAGTAAGCATAAGATATACTCAAATGCTTTGATCTCATCAAAATCAAATAGGGTTATGATCAATCACTCCACATAAGTGCTTTATAAAATATTCAGATTAACTCAAGCTAATTTTATATTCAATTAAGCATATACTCAACTTATTCTTTCCTCCTTTTTGATGGCATCAAAAAGTTACCTTTTAGATTTAATCAAAAGTTACCTTTTGATTGGGATAAATATTTATTTATGTTTGATTAATCAAGTTTTGGTTTTGGGTATCTATTTTTTTTTAAATCCTTATTTTCAAACATCAATATTATTTGTAAGAAAACATGTATGTGCCATGTGTCCTTTTCTTCCATAATAATTATATTTTATGAATGGGCTGTTAGAGTCAGTTACCTTTATATCATGAACACACTTTTGTTTGTCTAGAATTAAATCTAATTTCTTCTTTCGGTGTGTGAATTTTGAAAATAGTTAATTGGCCATTATTTAGGTCTTCTATTTTTAACTTCAGATCATTATTTTCTATAGTTAATTGATCTTTTTCTTTTGAAAATAGATTTTTTTTAGACAGTTTGGAGTTTAATTTTTTAAGTTCTTTATTTTTCTTTCCTAATAGTTTTAATTCAAAAAAAAATCTCTGAATGTATCTTGTAATTCATATAATATAAAATTAGATAGGATTCCAATTTTACCTCATCTTCTTATGCCATATAGCACAAGTTCTTTACTTTTTGTTCTTCTTCTTTCTTGGAGCTAAAATCTTCGTTGTCGCTCCAAGTTGCCTTCTTCTTCTTTTTTTTGCTTGACTCTCCTTTAGCCGAAGCTTTCTTTTCTCATATCTTTTTGTTCTTTTCTTTGTTCAGCTTTTCCTTAGCTGAAACTTTACTTCTTCCTTCTTTCTTCTTCTTCTTCATCTTTATCTTTAGAAAGCTTTTGAATTTTCTGGTAATTAATGATAGGTTTATCTTCATCACCGGACTCCTCAATTTTCGTGCTTTCTTTCTAATTGAAAGACTTAAATAGAGTTTGAACCTCAAAGCACTTCTATTATATCCACATTGAATTAAGATTTCCAACACCATCTGAATCAACTCGATTGGAGCTGCGATAGAAAATGATATAGTCAAAAGTGTGAAGTTATATCACAATAGTCAAGTCCCTAAATAACTATGTGTCGATCGAATGGATGGTGAGTCAGTCGGACTAACTGTGTATTTGCAAAGTCCATCAGAGGTTGTGTCAATATAGTTAGTTGAATTGATGGTGTGTTGGTAGGCAGTGGTTGTTAGATTTTTTTTTACTAATATAAAATTTTGTTTGAATTTGACTAGAATTGGGTTGAAATTGTATCGACACCGTAATAATTAGCGTTTGAAGGCAGATGTGGCGTGTTTCATGCCATTGGAAGAATTTTTCCTTCTAAAAGGCTATGCACAATGGTATTTCTTAGGTTAGGTGTCTTAGGAATTATTTTTCTTATTTTTTTTTGAACTCTAAAGATACCTAGACATCCCTAGCTTTATGAAGACCCCAGAGCCTATATATCCGTCTTACGCTCACTTTTGATCATTAAAAAATAAATAAACCTTCCTTTTTACTAACTGCACTTTGGTACTCTCTTTCTATATGGTGGTTTTTTTGCGATCCTTATGGATTCTACGAATAATGATGTGGTTAGTTGGTGAAGTCCCTAGTTGAGGAGCATTTGAAAGGTGCCAGTTAGTGAAGTCCTTGAGGATGATGAGACTCTTTGAGTAGCAAGAAAAGTAGCTATTTGTTATCCTTTCTTCTAGTTTCTTTCTTAGTATCTAAATCTTTAGCCTTTAGTTTTCAAATTAATAATTACTTTCAAAATTTTGAATTATTTTTATTTTAATTATTATACTTGCTTAGTCTTCCATCGGGCAACTTTATAGCTTGTGCTAGTCCTGTAGCCTATATCAAGTAGTTATTAATTATCTTAATAGATGCAATTTTGATTCTCCATGTAATGAAAATTGACTAACACTTTTTGAGCTCTCCTATAGGTATGTGGATCTTTGAAATTCACAAAAGTGTTATCACATATATTGGATACATTAGGGATTGATAATTGAATACTATATAAATTCAAAAGTCTAATATGTATTAAGAGCGAACTTGAAGTAGATGCTAAATTTTACTCTGCAGTGTCTCAATATTAAACAATACTAAAACTAGGTGACAATTTTTGTGAAGAAACCATCAAAATTCTTCCATTTTGTATAAGAACATTTAGGGACCACGGACAACATGACATTTTGTCTTTAATCAAGGATATTTTTCACCATTTTTTTACAATGTTAGATTCTATAAACTTTTGTCTGAGAAATGTGATTTTACCTAGGATGCACTTAACATTCTAAGTATTTATGCAAGACTTTTTTCTTTATTTATTATTTATCTATATTTTTATTTTTGATAATAGTTTAATATGAGAAATTCAAAAAAATAATGTTTTTCCACTATTCTCACTATTAAAGAATATTTCAACAATATGATACCAAAAATATACTAAATTTATCTACAACATACATTTCTTATGACACAATATTATTGTAAATGCTACTTTCACTCAAGTACCATATCCAAGTAAGTGGTGAAATATTTATGTTATATGGTTTTATGCTCTCAGAGCTTATTCATTTAATTTTAGTAGCAATTTGCTTATGTCTTTTACTACATTTCTTTTATTTTCTTTTTTTTTGAGGGTGGTGGTAGTCCAAATATGATATTATTTTATATACATTATATGACAAATTAGAATTTTGTCCTTATTGCTATTTTTATGACACTAATGTGGCACTATGAAAAAAAGATACTAGTACAACCAACTATTCTTGTAGGAGTTATTGCATGTTTAGGGTATATTAGAGATTCATCATAAATACTATATGAAAATTTAAATGTTCGTTGTATTTACAAGCTAACTTGAAGTGGATGCTAAAGTTTTACTTCACAGTGTACGAAAGTTGTGACCTTATCAAAATTAGATGCAACTTTTATAAAGAAACTATCAAAATTTAATCTCTTGTTGGAGCAATAAGTAGGGACCACCAATAACATGATATTTTATCTATGAATGAGATATTTTACACCTATTTTGCACTCAATGTCAATTTCTTTGAATTTTATCTAAGAAATTAGATTTTACCCAGGATGGTCCTAATATTAGAGGCATGGGTGCAAGATTTTTCTCTTCTATTCATCATCTAACGACATTTTTTTATGATATTCTATAGGAGAACTTCAAAAAAGTGATGTTTCCTATTCTCACTATTCAAGAACATCCAAATATATGAATTAAATTTATTGACAATATGTATTTCTTGTGACCTAGTACCAGTCTAGGAGTTTAGGGAAATAATCTTGCGATAATCTTGCTATATCCAACCAATTAGTGAAATAATCTTGCTATATTACTTTATGGTCTAGGAGTTTATTCATTTATTTTTAGTAGTAGTTTACAGATAATTTACTATCTTTTTTTCCCTTGGTATTTAAGGGATGGTAGTAGTCCAAATATGATATTATTCTATATATATTATATGAGAAAATTAATAATTTTTATTTACTAGTTATATGGCACGTGTCAATGCACGTGAACATACTCAAACTAATTAGAAATAATTTAAGTATAGATTGATGACAATATTTAATTTTTATATTAATGTATGGTATATGAATTCACAAATGTTGATTTGATGCTATTTACTATATGCAAAACAAATATCGATGCTTATATTAAATTTAGCTTTATTTAAGATCATTTGAAGTTTTATGATTTTCCCTTTTACCAAAAAAGATAAAAACAATTGTATCTCAAGAAAATTAAGCTAACATTCAAAGTAATAACCTATTTGTGGATAGAATGGAGAAGCATGATTTAGTGAAAATAAAGAGGAATAACATGTGATTATTTTTTTTGGTGTTCAAAGGGCCAAGCCCATCATAAAAAAATATATAGGAAGAATGGTAACGAAAGTTTGAGCCCAAGGGAGAGAAAAGAGATGCCTTTGATATGGTCTTGGCAAATTAAATCAAATGACTATGAGGAGAATAAAAAAGAAATTATTTTAAATACAAAAAAAGCCTACCATTTATTTTACCTTGCAGGGCCAAGTACCATAGTATTATAAAAATATTCTATATATAAAACTTCTATATTTAGAACTCTTTTGGAAGAGGATTTTTGCACTTCTTTAACACCTAGCATACAAGAAACAAGGATAGGTTTGGGATAATCTGGGGCAAGTACCATTAGCACTATTTTCTGCCCCTAAAGTCCCACGTACTAATACTATTATTGTGACTTTTTGTTAGGGATAAATGCATCATTTTTCAATAATAAGTGAGTGCATGATATAAGAGTCCATCCATCTCTTCTTGGTTCCAAAAGTCAAGAGCCAACAAGAAGGTTGAACAAAATACTTCAAAAAAATACAATTACCAAAGTTAACTAATAGAATAACAAATAAGGAAAGCCTGTCATAGCCCCATTCCAAGATCACCTAAATACAAAAACTGAAATGTACATTAATAACCGAAACTAAACAACATAACACACCCTTGTATACCCAAGACTATGCCGTGAAGTAATATCAATCTCATCTTATGCCTAGTTCCCATTGGGATGGATCTCAAATCTAGGAACATAGAAAAGTTATGGAAGTAGGCAATATCATCTATTAAATTTCTCACTAAATATGGATTATGGATGATAGGAAGTCGTTATCTTTTGATTGTTGATTCATAATCAGAGTCCCATTTTCTGTTGGAATTATGATAAGGAAATTCCCTAGAGTTGGGTATGGAGAAAGTCATATTAATTACCGAGAGAAAATTTGGGTGGATTAGATTGTCATGTCTGAATCTGAAATTCTAAATGTTTCATTATAGTATAGGAATATTTTATGAATAAGTATATTATGGGAATGTAAAAGTTTTCACATGAACTCTTGAGGCTTTTATATAGTTTTTGAAATAAATTCTAAGATTTACATAATTCATTAATTGCCCCCTAAATAGAATATTTTCTCTGCCACTATTTATACGACACCGACATGGCACTATTGAAAAAAAAAGACTAGTACAATTGATGATACTAGGTGGCATTTTCAGTCTCATACAAAAATAGAGGCCGACATTATATGTTCTAGGTCAAAGACTCATTAATGAGTGTGGTTTGGGCCTATACTAGTATTCTATGCTTCACATATAATATGAGATCTGCATGGGATACGATTTAAGTCCTTTGTGCAGTGAAAATCACTACCATTTTGAGCCCTTCTATAAAACATGGAGATCTTTGAGATTCATAGAGGGTTCATCAAATTTCAACATAAATTAGAGATTGAACATGAAATGCTTATAAATTTAAAAGTTCATTGGGTATTGCAAACAATCTTAAAGCAAATGCTAAGTTTCCACTTCACAATGTGCCAAAGTTGTGACCTTATTAAAATTAGAAAACATTTATGAAGAAACCATCAAAATTCTATCCGTGTGCAGAGGAATAAGTAGGGACTATAAACAATACAACATTTTCTCTATGAATGAGGATGTCTTTTATAAAGTTTTCCACAATGCTACTTTTTTGAAAGTTTTGCTTACAAAATTAGATCTGACCTTGGGTGTTCCTAATATCCTAGTGATGAATATGACACTTTTTTTATTATGTATATTATACTATTTCAGTAAGAGAATTTGAAAAAAAAAATATTTTTTTCATTTCTTACTTTTTAAAGAATGTTTTGAAAAATCGATCAACATAATTTTATGTCCAACCGTCATTTTATGAAAAACATGGCTCTTGCCTCTATCCATGCAACACCAACATGACCAATTAGGAGAATTAGATAATGTAGGATATTTTCAATCTTGGAAAAGATAGGATGGTCCACATGGGATGTTATGATTCAAAGACTCATTAATGTATTTCGATGGTTGTGGTTTAGGTCTTTGTGATAGCTTGTTGGCTAAGTTGCAGACAACATGAGAGGTTAAAGTAGATATCAAATTTTTTACTTAGCGTACCAAATTCAAAGCCGTATTGTCACTAAATGACAACTTTTATGAAGAAACTATCAAAATTCTATCTCTTTGCAGAGGAATAAGGTGAGATTGCTAGATGGGGCTAAAAGAGATATTTAATTACCACTTTGTAGTGTAGTAATGTTTGGGATAATCTTGGATAAGAACCATATAACACTATTTTTGACTCCCAAAATGTCACATACTAACACTATTTTTCTTGGTTCCAAAGACCAAGGGCCAACAAGAAGCCTAAACAATAGACCTCCAAAATATACAGTCAATAGTAAACTAATAAAATAACAAATTCTTGGCCCTCTTCCTGAACACAGATGCCTTGGCACCCTTCATCCGAAACGCCTTAAGCACGAAAAGTTGCGGAAGTAACGAAAGAATATAAGAAAGAAACCAACCCCTAGAAAGTCTCTGACAACCCCTTTCCAAAAACATCCAAATACAAAAACTAAAATGTATCTCAATAACCATAACTAAATACCATAGTACATCCTTCCTAGTCTAAGACCATGCAATGAAGGATAATCAATCTCATCCTACACCTAGTTTCCATTGTGATGGATCTTAGAGTCTAAGAATAGAGAGAAGTTATGAGAGTAGGATTAGAGGCAACATTATCCATTAAATTTCTCACTAAACATGGATTTTGGATGGTAGAAAGTCATCATCTTTTAATTGTTGATTCATAATCAGAGTCCCATTTCATGTCGGAACTCATATTCTTGATAAAGAAATTCCCTAGAGATTTGAGTAAAGTTTAATAATTGCTGAAAGATATTTTGGATAGATTCAATTTTCACGTTTAAATTTGATATTCTAAGTGTTTTGTTGTAAAACAGGAATATTTATGAATAGGTGTATTATGGGAATATGAAAGTTTTAGAAATAAATTTTAAGATTTACATAGTTCAATAATTGTCCCCTAGATAGAATCTTTTCTCTGTCATTATTTATACCAATGTGGCATTATGGAAAAAAATGAGATTAGTACAGCTGACAATGCTTTGTTGCTTTGTTGTATTTTTCAACCTCATACAAAAATAAGGGTCCAAATTGGATGTTCTAAGTCAACGGCTCATTGACGGACGTAGTGTGGGTCTATACTAGTTTTTTATGTTTTGCATGTAATATGAGGATTGTATAAGATATCCTGAGCTCAAAACTCATCAGATTACCTTCATGGATGCATTTTAAGTTCTTTCTATAGTGAAAATCACTACCACTTCAAGCCATTCTATAAGATATATGAATCTTTGAGATTCATATAGGGGTCATGACATAAAATGCTTACAATTTTAAAAGTCCATTAAGTGTTACCAATAAACCTGAAGTAAATACTAAATTTTCACTTCACAATATACCAAAGTTTAGATCATATTAAAATTAGATGACTTATTTTATGAAGAAATCATCAAGATTTTATCCTTTTGTGGATGAATAAGTAGGGACCATCAATAATATGGTGTTTTCTCTATGAGTGAGAATGTTTTCATAATTTTCTTCACAATGTTACTTTTTAGAATGTTTTGGTTCCAAAATTATATATTACCTGATATTCTCCTCGCATCATAGTTATTTATATAATATTTTTTCTTTTATTTATTATGGACATATATATTCATGCTTTTTCAGTAAGAGAATTTCAGAAATATCCAACCCTCCCTTCAAGTGGATCTGGACCTTGGCCCCTATTTATGCAACACCAACATGACCTACTACAGGAATTTTATAATGCACGATATTTTCAGTCTTGGACAAAATAGGATGGCCCAGATGGGACGTTCTAAGTCAAACACTCATTTAGTTACCATGATGGTTGTGGTTTAGAATCTATTAGTTTCTTGGCTATGCTGCGGACAAAACATGGAAATATAAAGCAGATATTAAATTTCCACTTTGCAATGCACCGAAGTCGTAACCGTGTTGGAACGGAATGACGTTTTTTACGAAGAAGCTATCAAAATTTTATCTCTTTGTAGAGAAATAAATGGGGAATGTTAGAAGAGGCTGAAATAGATATTTAATTACAACTTCCCAGTATGCCAATGTCATCACTGTATTGATCCTAGATGACAAATTTTGAGAAGAAACTTACCAAAACTCTATCCCTTGCGGGGAGCCAAATAGGGACCATCATCGCTATGGCATTTTTTACCCAATGAAAATGTTGTTGTCATTTTTCTTTTAAACTAAGATTTTGAAAAGATTTTGAGCCAATCATAGAGCGTGGGTTTGGATTGTATCTTTCACGCTAAAGGATGATTGTTCCTTTTTCACGACCTTTGGCAGTTGGATCGCATCCCACGCATCCATCATCCGTGGCCTGCAAAGATCACAAAGCAGCTATGACGGTAAATTCGTGCCAAAGAACATGAATCTTTCTTTCGAGCGAAAGATACCATCCAAATCCAGAGTGTGAGTTATTTAAGATGAGTCTTGACTAATCCTCCCCGGGATTAGAAAAAAGGGAAAATAGATTTTATCTAGGAGACCGGATGAAGCTAGTCGGTCAGCGCTATAATGGCCCCAAAGGCGGTGAAGTGAGCTCCAACTCCGCCGCCTGTCATCTAGCGGTGGAGAGCGCGGGGGGGACAGGGCGAGCGATAAAAGAGTAGAAGGGGAGAGAGGCGAGCGACGAGATCGCCTCTCTCTTCTCTCACGCCTCCGGTGCCCGCTGTTCCTCTCCTTTGCCTCCTCCTCCGCCGCGGCCGAGCGGCGTCCTGCCTTTTATCAGGAGATCTAGGGTTCATCTAGATCTCCCTTTCGGAGGCTTTTGCGGGAGCTAGGGCTCCGGCGTCGCGGCGAACGGTGATCGGAGCGTGAGTTCTGGGGGTCTGGGGGATCTTGGAGCGTGATCTTGAGATCTGGAGGGGGGTTCCGGCGAGGCAGGGCTCAGCGAGGACGTGTTAGGTAAGAGCGTGAGATTTCTTTGCATTCCTTTGTTTATCCAGGTTGCGCTGTTTTGACTGAGGGTTCCTCTGTCTATCCCGCTTTAGATTGGTGGTATTTCGCGCTAAGGTTTTCAGCGCAAAATTTTGCCTTTTTTTTTTTTAATCTAACATTCTTCTTCTTGAAACATTTTTGGTGGCGGTGGCCGGATTCAGCCTTGTCAACAGGACTGATATGACTTAGTTTTGCTTATTCCTTCACCAGTTTTAAGTTTGCTGAAGATGTTCCCTGTTTTGCGGTTTTTCTAGCCCTCTAGACAAAATATTCATTTTGCTGACATGCTTCTGCCTAATTTCTATGTGCTTGCGCTGTTTGGCACTCTGTTGGCACTGACACCCCCGAATTCCTTCAGATTTTGGAAACTTTTTGGTTGTTTCTATTGTTTTTTGGTGCTTATGATGATAAGATGGACGCTTTTTGCCAGTTCCAATAGACGATTTTCATCACGGTGGATTCTTGTTTCTGTCGATGTTTGTTGGAAAACGAGTTAATGGTATGTTTGTTTGCAAGGAAATGAAAAGTAAAACTTTTCCATGGAAAGACGTTTTTCGGACATCTAGTAAACGTTTCATGAATTTGTCAGTTTTCTGTTAAAATAAATGTGAAAAAATTTCCTTTTTCTAAAAGAAAACCAGTTTTCATGCAATTTTCCTTGCAGACGAGCATTCCTTGAATAGAATATTGCATGTCTGAGGTTTATAGTTATAACTAATCTACATGGTACAGATCATTTATGTTTCCCTCTTTCTTGTTAAGTGGCTGTCATTGGCACCTGTAGGTAGCCATGCTGAGAAGTCTGGCCCTCAGAAGTTAGATTAACATTTTGGTGTTTTCATTTTATTGGCAGTTGTAATTAGTTAGATTTAAAGTAATTTAATTATTTCCATCTTGTCAACCATACGAATATATTTTGTCATCTAAGCTTAAAACTGGGACAATCATTTTATGTTTCTTGCTTTTCGCACAAGATGCAATATTTTGTTTGTCATGTTAAGCTATCATACTAAATCTGATACATGTGGTTCTTCCTTGTTACAAGAATTGAATATTTCATGTTTTATACATTCTGCACTAAGCATGGCTTTTCATCTTAAGGTGTTGATTCAAGCGATTTGTACCCAACATAGCTGCAGATGAAGTTTTCTGCTCTCCCTAGGAAGTAAAAAAAATTTCATCATATGCTCCCTAACAACCGATGAGCATATCCCTTTGAGTTGCCACATTTGTTCTCTCCATGCCAACTATAGCTTAATTAACCAACTACGATTTATTACAGATTTTATTAACTTGCTGTCTAAACAAATGTAATTCTTGAAGAAGCTTCTGTGCCATCACCAGGTTGTAACTTCCTTCAAGAGCGACTCATTTTGTAGTGCTTTCCCATATAGGCAAAAGATAGTAGAATTATCTAGTAACAAGATATGTATTGGCTGTTTTCTAAATTCTAATTTATCCCTCTTCATTGTGTAAATTGATGCATCCTGATTTACTCTTTTCTGCTGAAGAAACTCGAACCATTCTCTTAGATACTGTTTGTATGAAAACTTGTACGATCTGTTTCCTTTCATTGATGCTCTTTTATATGCTGTGCGATCATGGCTGCCAAGTTCCAACTTTTTCAGAAATTAAATTTTTTCTATTGTCCAGGAAACAACTAAGATGGAGAATTGCCCTCGTAGATTCAGTGCCATTGGGAAATTATTTGCCGAATCCACTCCTGATACAAAATCAAGATTTTGTCAGGCTGGTGATTTTCCATCTCCTGGAACTGCAGTCATATGTCCTGAACCTCGTCGTGCTATTGGTGTTGCTTGTGTCATTGACAAGCTTGACAGATTCAGTTCCAAGTCAAATGGGTGAGTTACGTGAGAAATACCGTCTTCATTTTTGCTTAGTTTTTTGGCTACATATACGGTTTTTATCTTATAAAGGCAGCAGCACACGGTTCATGCGAGCAATAACAATTTCTCTCTCTACTTGTGCCGACCTTTTACAGTGTGCATATGAACTATTTTGTAATTTACCTGCTGTCTATGCAATATATAATTTTTCATTTGTTAGATAATAGTTTACCACTTTCATGTTTTTTTTTTTTTTTGACTTTGGCTGAAGATTTCAAGAGCATTGTGCTTTTTGGCTAGCATTTGTTCATCTTTATAGGGTTTCCAACTACCATCAATTAAAGCAGTATATTTTCTCTTATTCAAATCGTTAAGCTATTGTTGTCTAAAAATTGCTAGCAAACTGGCATAACTAATGCATGTTAAAGAAAAGGATTCATATTATAAAACAGAATTTAAGAAACAAAAACTTTTTAAAAATAAATTTGAAGAAAAAAGTTTTAAGGTCGAAGTACAATAGAATGAAATAAGATAAATTAAAGTACCAAAAAAGTAAAAAATTAAAATAATATCAAATAGAATGAAAAACAAAACACCGTATGAAATAAACAAAATATAAATGAAATATAAGTTAAGCTGTATTAATAAATTAAAAGCAAAGTTAAATACAAATAGAAGCATATGTTATGACAAATGTAGGGTTCTAGTAATAACAATATCTCCCAATCCCTATAAAATTTGTAATGATGAGTACTAATAGGCTTTTGCCCAATTTGGCCAAGAATTAGATTGGTTTGGAAACTAAATAGTGATTTCTATAAGAGTTATTAGCCATTATAGTGGAAATGGTGGGTGGCATTATTTGCTTAAATTAATATTCAATGGGGGATTAAATGAGTTGAGACAGACCTCTAGCTTTGGTCAATATTCAATGATGGCAGCTCGAGCTTGTCATGAGCTAGCTAGTTAAATACAAATAGAAGCATATGTTATGACAAATGTAGGGTTCTAGTGTATCTCCCAATCCCTATAAAATTTGTAATGATGAGTGCTAATAGGCTTTTGCCCAATTTGGCCAAGAATTAGATTGGTTTGGAAACTACATAGTGATTTCTATAAGAGTTATTAGCCATTATAGTGGAAATGGTGGGTGGCATTATTTGCTTAAATTAATATTCAATGGGGGATTAAATGAGTTGAGACCGACCTCTAGCTTTGTTTAATATTCAATGATGGCACCTTGAGCTCGTCATGAGCTAGCTCGACCGTACTCTAGCGCAGCTCATTAACTCTTGAGCTAGCTCAAGTTCGTTTCATATAAGCCCAATTAAATGAAGAAAAGGAGTAAGTAGTATAGGAAAACAACTGATGATCTTGGCTGTAGGAAGCAGTGGCGAAGGGAAGGTCCTGGGGAGTGGTTCAGCCAACAGTGAAGTGAAAGGGGCGATGAAGATGAAGAAGAAGGTCTGATAGTGTGTTTAGAAGATTGAACAAGGTTGATAACAAAGTAGGTTTCGAGTACAAACTTGAGGTTGTAGAGAAGGTGAATAAACTAAAGGAACCACCTAAACTTGACCGCTCTCTGGTCAAAAGTCAGGTCTGATTGGCCTTGGATCAGGAGTGAGGAATGAGGACGTAGGGTCATCATTGGGGGAAAGTGGGTTGGGGATAACTGTTGTTCCAGAAAATGGGCATGGCGGCTGCAATGGCAGCTATAGATTGGAATTGCCATCAAATGGCCTTTGGTGGGTTGGCATCAAATGGCCTTTGGTGTGTTGGCATCAAATGGCCTTTGATGGCTAACAATGAGTGATATGGCAGGCCTGAGCCTGATGCGACAACTAGTATGGTGAGCGTCATAAGCTTGTAGGAGGCTGGATCAGTTTATAAGTTGTGTTTTAAAACTTTTTATGGATTAATAATATTATGATGAAGCACCATGACTTCCTCTCCCTCCTTACAGTGAATCTTTGAGCACATTGCTTTTTTAAGTAATGGCATAATGTTGTGAGTTGTGACTTTATGAGAAAACAATTAATTAGTTTGACAAAATTATTGGTGCAATATAAGTAAGGTTTGGTCATATTTAGTAGTACTAGTTGAATCTTAAACTAGAGGCATGAAATTTATGCAAACATTATCCATGAGATGCTTAGTGAGGTAAAGTGCTGCTATCTATTTAGTAGCCTGTCATTGAGCTCAAGTTGCCCACCACGGTGCTTGCCATCTCTTGCACCCCATGAACCGTTGAACACTATGTGGTGGCCAAATGCTTTTTTAAAGTGTTAGGGCTAGCAAGGTTTCTCTTCCTCCCAGTTTGCCATAGAGGTCAATCCCATCATATCTCAATATAATAGTTGAGAGAGATTTTATCTTCTATAACACTCTATAATCTACTCCTATCCTTTTTGGTTCATTATCCAACTTCTAAATGATGAAACAAGAGTAGTGCCCCAACCAATGATGGATTGTATTTATCAATTTACAAATGGGAGATTGCTATCTTCACCACGCCAAACACTAGATCATCATCTCTCAAGGCTTTCTTGATATATAAGGATTTATTTGGGGCTTACATACAAATAATAGTTTTAAAATATTTAATTATATAACATCTCAAACTTATTTGATGTAGTACTCTTCCTTGTTTTCAAAGTTGCATGCTAGCATGGCAGCATCATAAAATGCAAAATGCCTTACTATCTTCACTTGAGTTCGATCGATTTCATTTCATTTGCTATCAGATTCCCTCTTTGGAGAGATTTGCCAATTTTCCTTATTTTGGTGAAATGGGTTTGATTTATGAAATCCAAAATTGTTTGTAACATTACTAACTCGAGATTAGCGGAGGAACTTAGAGGCAAAAGGAAGCGACACTTGAAGCTATGGTCTCACATCCATTGTTCACCGAATTTTCTAATGATGCGTAACCACGTACCCATCCACATCCAACCAAGGAATGCTAAACTGGGTTGAATTGGCTGGTTCGGTGCATAACAAATAGGACCGATCGGGACAGGCATGGTTCGAGCTGTATATTTGGTTTGCTCCCCTCCCCAACTCAGGAGCATCGAGAGAACGTGAGAGAGTGCGCCCCCCTCCCCCGCTCCCCCGGCACTTGGAAAAATTGTGAGAGTGCGAGAGTACCCTTCACTTGCAAGCACTGCACCCCCCCTCGATGGTCTGCCCTTCTGCCGATAGTAGGTCCCCTCCCTCCCCCTCCTCCCTCCCTCCCTCCCTCCCTCCCTCCCTCCCTCTCTCTCTCTCTCTCTCGCATGCTCTTTGGGTTAGGGTTTGCTGAGGCAGCCCTCCCCCTTCCTCCTCTTTTAATCCTCTCCCTCTCTCTCTCTTGTGTGCCCTTAGCTTAAGGTTAGGGTTTGCCGAGGTGGCTCTCTCTCGCCCCCTCCCTCTCTTCCATCTCCCTCTCCGAGGAAGGGAACGAACTAGTCCTCTTTTTTTTTGTGAATTTTAAATTGAAGTCGGCAAATCATATGTTGGCTTCAATTCAAAATTTAAAAATAAAAAAGTCCGAAAAGGACTGGAATGGCACGGTACGGATTTGTATCGTACTGTCTCGCTCGTCCACAAGTACGGGTCCCTGTACCAGTTTTTCAGACCTTGCATCCAACCAATGGTCATTATTGTAACTTAATCCATAGGATGATCTCATATTCATTGCCCGCTACAACACTTGAGGCATCCTTTCTGATCTTACATCTCCTCTCACCTCATTGTGTCATTTTATGCCTTACACCTTGTTTTAGCTTTTGTCCACTTCAATTTCCTTTTGGGCTGTCTGTAGTTGACGATGAATAAAAAAGAAACTTCCAAGATGCAACGCATCTGTGTCCATAGACTGCAATAACCAACAAAGGTATATAGTTCATCTATGCTGTCTCCAACAAATTAATTATTAACGACATTAAGTAGCTTGCTTGGTAATATTTCCATTATCCACCTCTCTTTTCTCTAAATGAGTTGCCAATCCTTTGACAACGTGTTTATCTTCGATGGACACCTTATTTTAAACAAGCATTCTTTCATATAATTCATCAAATGTACTTCTTAACTTTTATCAACATGTTCTTCCTAAGAAACTCTATCTTAGTGGAATTTTCACATTTATCCAAACTTGATTATGTGCCAGAAAGCAAATGCGAATGATGAATAAGAGACTGAAGAGATATCCTCCCTCTTGTGGATTCTATTAGTTGTGCATGTTACTTATTGTAGAATTAAAAGATCTATTATGGATTGGGAGTTGGAATTGTTGGAAGTTGAGCTCACCTTGCCTTCAAACTATTCAGAAGTCCATAAGCAAACAGTGACCATGGGGTGAGACTTTGGTCCTGGGGGCTTAGGGGATGCTAATTTTGGATGCACTAGAGCATGCTGAAATGTGGAGTGCTATTGGTGCGGACAAAGTTGACTAAACACATCCAAGAGTTAAGCATATGGTCACATGCTTCCTAAGTTTGACATTGGAACTGTTGGAAGTTAAGCTTACCTTGCCTTCGAACTATTCAGGAGTCCATAAGCCAACTGCTATCATGGGTGAGATTTTGGTGCTTGAGCTTAGGGGACACAAATTATGGATGCATTAGAGCATGCTGAAATGTGGGGTGTGACTAGTGTGGACGAAGGTTGACTAAACATATCCAAGAGGTTAAGCATATGGTCGCATGCTCCCTAAGTTTGACATTTGTTTGTGCAACTTCAGGTGGGGTAGGATGGTGGTGTTGTTGGAGGAAGGTGAAGGTGCTGCAACATAGAAACACTAAACAAGTTAGGAAGAAGGTGTCATTGTGCTTGAGAAGTGAATAAGTTACATCACGAAATAATGCTTATTTGGAAGGCATTACTATACTCGTGGTGTGAATAAGTTCCGTGGTGAAACAATGTTTGCACGGAAATGCAAGAAAACTAGAACCTACTTAACAAGGCTTATTTAATAAATTAATTTGAGAGGAGGCTATTTAATTAAATATTTCAAAATTAGTATTACTTTAATGAAAATGTTGCTATTATAAGTAGATATTGTTATTATTATAGTAGTTTTAAATTGAGCTAAATCAAGTCGAACACAAGTGAGCCTATCATAACTTGTGTTTGTTGGTTTACAATTTAAAGCAGGCTTATTTGAGCTAAAATTCATGCAAAATAAGAGTTTTCTCATGATCGAGTTGCTCATTTGAAGCCTATTGTTTATTGTATGAAAAAACAAAAATTGCTTTATCACACCACTCCCATCCCTGCTCTAGTCCCTATACTCAGAGAGTGAGTCGATACATGGTCACCCATGTGATCTCATGTAAAGTACTAATCCCCAACTACCACAAGGGACTGGTGCTCTTAGTGGGGAGTGGTGTTGAGAAAGCTGCACTTAATAAAATATATTGTAATTTGTTAAACCACGAGAAAAGTTGAAAAAAAGGGGCCAACATGCATTTTTATATTACATAATGGGCATTAAATTGTCGATGACTCGGTTTTTTTTTGGGTAAATTGGGGTGGTTCATACATGCCTAGTATGAATACATTTCATAAAGTCAGAAAACAAAATATCGCTCAAACACGATCGGAACATCTAAAGAGTTGGTCTAAAGAACACCACCTAAGTGCTTTGCTACAAACGAGGCAACCTAGTCCGCCGCACTGTTACCTTCGTGGGTAGACATGCCTGGCCAACCGATGACTAGGTTGAGTGGCAGGGATGTGTCAACGGTTTGCTGTTGTTGAACTGAGAATAGGCTGGAAGCCTAACATTCTTCTTTCCCAAATCTTGGGTGGGATTTTTGGTGTTTTAATCCATGCGAGCCATTGTCCTGTAACCTACCAAACTGAGTGGGAGATGATTGCAGAACCTTCTCTCTCTTCTACTTGCTTTAGACATGTTCTTTTTTTCTAAAGTTTTTCAATATAAAGGTAGGTCTACCTTAAATCTGATTGCTTCAAACTAAAGGGAAGAACAAGATGAAGAGGATGACATTCCCCCTTCGCAAATATGCTGCTCTCCTGGTTGCCTAATTGAAGGAGGATTCCTTCTATCCTAGAATTGGTAGGCCCTCTTTTACCCCTTATCCTCTTCCTTCGCTCCAAATTCTCCAATCATCAACCCTCTTCTCCACCTCCAATTACTTTGGCATCTTCATCAAACAGATTTGATTGGATTTGGTTGATGGGTGAGGATGGGAGATCATGTGATTTAGATCTTTTGCCTCATATTTTTTCTGTTTGTTTTTGAGGATCTGTTTGGTATCACTTTTTTTCCTATGTTTTATTTTTAAAGTGAAAACACGAATTCAGATGCAAGAAAGATGCCCTTATTTTTATTTTTTTATTTTTAAAAGTAACTTCTATAATTTATAGAAAAAATAGAAGTGAAATCTTTTTACTTTCATTATTTTTTAAGAATAACTTTTTAAGATATGAAATCATATCAAGTCTGATTTACATATCAAGTCTGATTTATTTCTACTGTCAACGACTACTACCTTGTTGCTTCCATCCCACTTGCTTCACCAAGAAGTTCCTCCCTCTTTGCTCCCTCCTGCCTCTTCCACCCCACTGTTCTCCCAATCAACAGCGGCTTCTCTGTCAATGATAAAAACCAATGGTGTCCGTTCAACCAATAACAAAAACATTCCATGGTGGTACGAGAGACTGAGAGCACGTGAATGTCAACGGCTATGCTACCCTTGCTAGCATTTTGTTCGACGGATATTTGTGAGATGGATGATGCAGAATCGATACTGCAATTAATGGTGTATCTCACATATCCTCAACTTGATCGTCGGTGGCTGTATGCTTAACATCTAACATGGAAAGTACTGTAGAGAGATTTCCTATTTTGGCTTACCGAATGTGGTTTTCCTATTTTTTTTGTGAAAAATAAAAAAATTAACAGCGACTACCAAACATGTTTCTGCTGTCAAAAATTTAGGACAAAAAAGGAAACATATTTCCTATTTTTCAATTTTTGGAAAAAAGGGAGAAGTGACAATGATGCCAAATGCAGCCTTAGTTGTTGTTCCACTAACCCGATGAGCAGGTCATTACCATCTAAATTGGGTTAGTTTGGGCTGTTGGACAGCTCAAGTCAAATGAGTCGGGTTGGTCTTCTTTAGAATATGGGTTTAGGATCAACTTGACCTGCAATGTTTGATATGTGACAGGTTGATCAGGTCGTACTGGTCTCTAAACACTAAACCATTAACTTATTTGGAATTGTTTAGTAATTTTGTTTGTGTGAACTGACAAATGCACCCTTATTATTTGGTTATTTTCTTGTGAGATATTGTTATTTACCAATCTCTCATGTGGGCTACATGGCCTAAGTGAATGAAAACCATAAAAGTGAAATATAAAAAACAAATATTGGAGGATCTTGCAATCAGTTCGAAAGTGAGGTATCTGTGACAGCTAAGGTATCGTTAAATATAAGTTGGTTAATAGCTTGTTCTTCAGAGCAACCAAGCTCTTACATTAAAATTAAAAGTGGATGAACTAGTGTTCATCTTCTTTAGCTGATAGATGAAAGCTTACAGCTGCATCATGTAGTTTAAACTGTAATACGATTTGAACTTATCACAGAGTTTATCTGTTCTATTATTAGGATGTGACTGCATGAACTTTTTAGTTTTAAATCCATTCTCATTTTACTGCAGCATGTCTGCCGGGTGCACAAAGGGGACGATAGTCAAGAGATCTTGGATATTATACTGAGCAAGGTATTGTACCTTTCTCCAGCTAGTAATAGTCCTCTCTACTTGTATTAGGTTACATAAAAATCTGAAGAACTTTCTACTTCTCTATTAGGATGACTATGTAGGTATTCAGAGCAGCAACCAAGTGGAATTCTTCTCTGGCTCACCTCCTGCACGCACAAATAACCCTATTGTCCGTGGAATGCACAGTTATTACCAGACGGTGCCATTAATACTTTGGGCACACCATCATGGGATAAGGCCTTCAGCGAAGGTGGAAAAAGGCTCCCCATCGTGTGGATCTTCATTTGGAGGAGCCCCAAAGTGAGAATAGAAGGTTTTTACCTGCTCTGCGTTCGCCTGAACCTCAAAGGTCCTGAAACTGTGAGAACTGCTATTGTAAATTTTTCCCCTCACCCAAGCATGGGGGGCATTAAAGCCCCCATGCATATCTTTCTTCACTGTTAGCTGTTCATAGAGCGTTCGTTCCCTAAATCTTACGTATCAGTGTCATTGCAGGGAGTTAATGTTCCCAGTAGATGTACAGAAGCTTCCTCCTTTGTTGTTTTAAGCCAAATGAAACTCTTCATAGAATGTAAATATGTACAGAGAAACAAAGACTATCTTTTTATGTTTATTTTTGTACAATCCAAGCATCATTGGAGTTTGCCGCTCTTGCTTGTCTTCCTCTTGCTTTGACGTCAGTCCATTGGTCTTGATCTGGGAAGGCTTCAATCGACATGTTTGGATTGAGGTCGGTATTGATTTGCTCCATGTAAAGATTCCTCTGCTTCAGCGATTAGCATCAGAGGATCTCATGGATCATTGTATGATGCAGCTGGAAGCTGCAATACAGACAGGTCCTTTTCTGTGTCATGTTATCGTGTTTGAGTGTTGCTTTGTTGAGAAAGTTTGGAAAGGTCAAGCTACAGGACAAATCAAGGAATTGGCATCAGTTAACATGAAGGCCAGTTTAGGAAGTAGATGATGATTGGATACAGTCCCGGTCAAACTGGGGATAGGAGGGGATCAGTGATTCCCTTGGTTTTCTAGGACTGGGTGAATTCCTACATTTTATTCCATCTCCTTTTATAAAATAGCGAAAGATTTCTTAATTAACAAAAGTAATTATAAAGTCGAGGGCAATGTTTTCATTTCATTCAATCAAATGTATCGTGTTATGCTACAGGCTAATCATGATATGGCACATAAATTGTTTATTCAATAAAAAAATCTATTTATCACATCTTATTCAAAGATAAAGACAGCTATTCTCAATTTGTCGATCCATTTACCAAATTAATGTATCCAAGGGATATAACTGAGCCAAGTTTGATGGATCCAAGGACTAATCAGCTTGGGTTTGAAATTAATTTTAGTTTGAAATTGAGATAAGCTTGATTTATTTATTATTTTTTAAATCGATTTCTAAGTTGAAACGAGATTATTTGATTAGCTTGAAAATTCTAAATCGAGCTAGAAATAAAATAAATTTAGTTTAGTTCAAGCTTGACTCAAATCCGAAATAATATCTAAGGGATTCTAAAATTAAATAAATATTGAAATTTCTTATATAGGCAGGTCTAATTCTACTCAGTTTGAAATTAATTTGGAGTTTAGATTTGCAGGTTCATGGTTTGTTCATTTTGCTTCAAACCACGCCTGGAACTACGCTGTTTTCGAGCTGAGCCTGAGCCAAGCTTGAGCTGTTCAGATCATTTAACAGCCCTAATGTGTCCCGAGTCATATGAAGGTGGAAAACTACATTTCAGGGTGCCAGTTTTAGTGGATGAGCGGCGCAAGAATGTAACATCGTTACATCACATCGTGGACTAACCAAATGAAAGGATTTCTCAATGTTGACTCGATTGAATTTGGCTTTGCCTTTGCCTTTGCGTATACCCTTTAGATGTCCGTCGAGCCCTACATTGGGCTTTCCTCGGGAACAAATTGGTCCCTGTCAACTTTTTGGTAGACTTGAGAAAATTTTGTGGCTGTCACACAAGTGGGTTTCTGAAGGATTTGTTTTAGATGACTATAAACTATCTCCTGCTATAGATTCTTAGGTGAGAGTCATCTTACAAATATAAAACTACAACATTCTCCAAGTCTAGCCATGATAACCTAATCACCAAAGAATTTTGTGGGAGAAACTACACATGTTTCCAATAATCTGTTAACCTACATTAGCTCGGCAAGAAAATATTACCTAGGCTGTCAGTGTTAACCGGCTAGGTCCTGACCCAAAACAGATATGGTTGTGCTGGTTTTGAGTTGAAATATTAACCCGTTTCCTCAATCGTGCCCTATTCAATAATTTACTATAAATTAGGTCATGCTTGGTTTTGGTTATTTTGGCCGCCGGTGCTCATCGCCGAGCTCTTCCTCCAATCCCCCGCAGTGGCAGGAGACCATGGCTGGAGCTCCGGCCATTGGGATGCATGATTTTTGAGGTTAAAGTGGGCCGGAACCCCTGTTTTGAATGGATTTGGTGTTGCCGGCCACCAGTCGCCGTGGGCCATCAGTCGCTTGTTGGCCGGCCATTGGTCCTTGACCTTGGGTGTCACCGACAAGCACCCTCTTCCTCTCTCTTCTTTCCTTGGCTAGAGAGAGACATTGTTCTCTTTTCCTCTCTCATTTCTCTCTCTTTTGCA
>NC_052400.1:8961338-9025571 GCF_009389715.1 Phoenix dactylifera
GGCATGCAACCTACTCTTCATAAAAATTTGGCGAACATCTATTTAAGTTTTGATGTGGTCATGTGCACAGTGGCCTAAACCTAAATTTGAAAAAAATTGAGAAATAAGTAACTTTTAATGCATACTCGAAGGCCTAGAAAAATATATGTAGGGTTCTGCAAAGATTTGAGATGAAATTCATTTTTTAAATATTAATATTAAAAAATATTATTTTTAAATTCAAAAATAATTAAAAAATATAGATATACCAAAAATTATGAAAAATTAGTAGTACGTATTACATAATCAAACCTGTGGTTTTGGTTCAATACAGAAACCAAATATTTAGGATGAAGAAGGTCAGTCTGATTTGCATAACAGAGTTTCAGACAGTTTTCAGCCAAAATCAATTGCCATCAATCTGACTTCAATCAGTTCAGCACTGGTGGACCATAACCAACAAAGGCAAGCTTGATCTAGACCTTTTTTTTTTTTGGCGTATGTGTGTGTATGTGTTTTGTTCTTGTTCAATAAGACCAAACCTAGATTTTGCAATATCTAAGGTAATATCGTTCTGGTGTTGATTCAAAGAAAAACAATGGGCAGGTTAATTATTTAAATTATTTCTCCATCCAGTGGCTAAATTCTTTAAGAAAGATTATGTTCGTCATTTTTAAATATCATCAAATTTACAAATCTAGGAAATGTTTGTTAAAAACTATGAACAAATATTTCCCATCATTGTTTTCTGTTAAAAATTGCTGAAAATAGGGAACAATTTGAAACAAAGAATATATAAATAGAAAGATAAGGATTTGTTAGATTTTGACTCACATGGTAAATATATGACCGTCCTGAAAAAACAAAGTATTTCATCCTTACACCCATTTCATGAAAGAGGCAGACCATGTGAGACCTAATTGTTACCGTGGATTGGCACCCAAGCAAGACTTACCACCTTTGTTAACTAAAAATGCTACCTCTTGTTTACAAGCATCCTTAGGAAAAACTTTTTTCTCAAACAAAGATGTGTTAATTAGGAAACATGAGCCAGATTCCAGATCTCCTTGCAAAAAGCAACCAAAATTTAGGGATCCAACTTATTTGCATTCTATATTCTGAGTTGCCTTTGCTTTTCTTCTATTCTTTTTTCTTTTTCTCTTTCTTGTGAGAAAGCATTATATAGATAAATTCTAAATCCTCAGAGAAGCCTATTAAGTCACTTTCTCTGTTTTTTGTTCTTCTCATAAAGCCCCACCTTCTTTCCCTTATGTAAGAACTGCAACCATCCAACACTAGAGCTGCAAACAAACTGATCTAAGCTGTCTACCCGGCAGTTCACACTTGATTTACTTAATTTCTGTAAATTTTGTGCTATAAAACAAGTTAAATTATTGAGTTTGATCATGTTCATAAGCTTAACTAGGCTTCTTTATTAAGGTAAAGCAGCATTCATATCTCTCAATATTCTAAAAATATCACATTTCTTATACTATTTAATTACTATAATTCTTAGTCATATCTCACTTTCTTTTTTTTACTGTTTGTGATTCTTTATGAGTGGTTTAGGGTAAAAAAAAGCTTCACAAGCGTTCTCTTTCTAAAGTTTTACAAGAGTTTAACTATAAGAATGTCAATTACTTCAATTATTTACGAGCCCAAGAGGATCCAACTTGGTGTTGCTCAAGCTTGTTTCTGAATAATTTAGCTTGCGATTACATTTGAGCTTGATTTATTTAGTTGATGCTCAAGCCTGAACGAGCTTCTGAGTCAGAAAATCTGGAGATATTCACAAGCAGCTTGGTTCATTTGCAACCCTATCTAGCATTATTTGTATAGAAGACAACTTAGCATCTGAAGAGGTTTCTTCCCTATCTTTTATACGCTCATTTCTTTCAGTGAACCAACAAAACAGCAACAAGTACAATTCATGAAAATTTTTCAATCATTTATTTCTATAATTGCATTGAACCATCATAAACATATTACTCCAAAAACAAAGATTCTAAAAAACATCTCCCAAAGGTTCATTTCTTATGGAAATTGTTCTGCCATATTGCATTTACTTCCCTCAAATTCAGTTAGTAAACCTAGACATGACAAGATCTAGAGTCAGTTATGTATTGTATTGAATTGATGATAATCTCCTCAATCTTAATTGTGAATCTAACACATAGTCATAGGATATTGTGCCATACATTGTTTCTTCCTCATTTATTCCAAAAAAAACCCAAAATTTCAACTAGGTCCAAGATTACCATGAATATAAATAGCGATACAACTAAAATGGCATTCATTTGCAAGAATCCAGAAACATTACTAAAAATGTATTGGATGTTCTGTAAAACCATTATAAATACCAAGAACCTTACTTGTGATGGAAAACCATGAATTAAAATGACCAAAGGATTTGCAGAGCTTCCCTTCTCGATGCAGAACCATCTAAAGAGAAAAAAACACCATATTCATGACAAGAAAAAACATGGGATAGATGTATTGAAAGCTTAGCCTAACATGGAGGCCTATGGCTTCAAAATACCAGGATTCCAGGCTTGCAGGTTTCCTGAGTACTCCAAATAAGCTGATAGCTTCCTAATCACACAGATCGCTGAATTCACCTGAAAACATCGGCTGGGGATTGCGAACCAGCACCCATTGTAAGACCAAATATTGGATCCTTTGCTTTCCCTTTGCCTCCATATACAGGATGAGCTTTGATCTAAAACACTGAGGTTAGAATATCATCATGGGACTCAAAAATAGCGATGCCAGCATATAAAGGTGAAATAGATGAGGTGATAAAAAGTTTTGCAAAGATTCAATTACCAAAAAAGTTTTGCAAAGATGTGGGCATGAATATTTATGCCCAAAAGTACATTGAAACTCTATATATTGTGTTCACATAAAAGAGGGAGGACAGGAGGAGGTGGAGCTCTCAAGGGATTTATAGCATCATAACATCTTTTCTTACGGCTTTAGAGTGGTCAATGACTAACTTGTTTTCATAAACCTTCAACTTCAACATATGGCTGGTAGATTTTCAAGAAAAGAGCTTAGGCTTCTAGAATGCCCTTTGTAATTGAATAATATTGAATTTAGTCATTGAAATAATACAATAATTGATTTATACACGAAAAAGAGGCCTTGTTCTCCTCTATTTTATGACTATGACTGTATTGTTGAGAAAACTTTCTACACGATCATGAAAACTTATTTTGGATTTTCCTGACAAGCAAGGTTTGAAGTAGGATTGTCAATCCAACCTAAAAACCCATACCCAACCCAACCCTGAGCTGGACCCCACACAGACCGAATGATGAATGGGTTGGATATGATCCAAAGTTAGATTGGTTGAAACTTTGAGGTTGGTCTGGATTTGAGAATTTTAGACCCGACCCGACCTTAACCCCCATAATTACCCAGTTCATTCATACATACATATATACATATAAAATGCTAATTTTATTTATGTATCCTTCAATTCTATAATTAATAGGGGGTAGAAAAATAAAAAGTAATGGCATGTTAGGACATGTTTGAGTGTTGATACTTGACTTTAGGTGTATCTTATAACTTCTAGTCAATCATTGTTATACAGTTAACTATCAAGTACTTGTTTTCATGATTTAATTTTTGCAGCATGTATTGGATGATTCATTGATAACTTATTCAAGCACGGATTGTTTTAGCTTGATTAACTCTTCAAGAAATTGTGTTTGATACCTGATGGATACCCAGACCTGATCCCCATCTGACTCGAACCTGATGCACACTTTTACTTCTCGAACCTAGACCTGACTCGATCCTTCTATGCACTGGGTATGGCCAAAAAGTTAGACCCAAAATCCCAATGGGTATGGGTCTGGGTTTATTTAAACCAGGACCCAGCTCGACCAGATAGGACCCCTAGATTGAAGTATCACAGTGTGGGGATGTACCAACCACATTTAAGCATGGTAAGTACCATGGTATGCTCCTGTGTCTACTCGTAGTTTGTTGACACTGACCATTATATTATGCTGTACATACACAGTATAGGACTGTACATACTGCGGCATAGTTGGCTCTTCAAACCTTGTTGAAAACTGGAAAAAAATTTAAGAAAAGGTGCCCCCCTGGTTCCAATTTTGGTTGCCTTTTTCTCTTAGCCCCTGATCTCGTTGAAAGAAGCAAACTTGTATGAAAGAAGCAAACTTGTAATATAAGTGATTCATAGTTCATACTTCATGCATTCTCTAGGGCTCAAGTTATAATTTATTTATGGCATTGTTGAAACTAGTTCTAGAAGGCGGTGGAAATCCCTCAATTTGAATTGTTTTGTAAGAATTAAATAGGTCAGTTCATATGTTGGAATTCTTGTATATCAAGATTTTCAAGAAAAACAAAGGTTATCAAAAGAAATTCTTGGGACTGGTACCCTTACAATGTATGTGTGACACATCGTGAATGCAGGATGTAATTGTCATTTATTAAGATAATGGCACATGACACACACAAATCTGCATTCATCAGGGCAACCATCTATTTTAGTCATTCTCGTGATTTCGTAAACTAAGTTCAGTAAAGTTAGGGCCCCTTTGGTGTTGCTTTTGTTTTCTGTGCTTTCAAAAATCCAAGAAGAAAACTGAACTAGACTGAACCAATATGTAGGATGAAAGCCTTTTCTTTTCAGATTATTTGTAAATTGTTTAGAGATTTTGGCAGCAAAGATCTATTGCTTTCAGAAAAAAGTGAAAATAAAAACAAGGAATAGCAGAAATTCCCTGCAAATGCTACCTTCAGCAACAATCTTCAGGTGATATTTCACTTCTTTGTAGGAAAACGAAAACAGAAAAACAAGAACAATACCAAACAGGTCCTCAATTTATCCCATTTAAACATTCCATTTTTATTATTTATAAGACTAATATAATCACCGTACAATCTAATCTTGGTGTTGTTCATGATTCTTAGGCCCCAGATTTCATATTTGACCATCTTTGCAAACCCACAATAAGTATGAGAAGAGGCATAACATATACATATAACAATGCAGATGGTCGGTCAAAGTGGCTTGCTTTTTCAATAGAATAAAATTCCAAACGTTTCCTGGTTCTTGGTCAACAATTTATTCAAGAAACAGAAACGGGATCAGAAATTACCATTTTCCCCTGAGCAAACCATTCATCGGATCGACTAGGTCCATCTGAATATTTTCCTGTTCCAATCACCATGCATCTCCAGAATTAAATTATCAACACTCTCAGACACTCAAAATTGCCTTCTTTTCTTTATCCTATCAAATCAAAAACCATAAAAGTGAAAGAAACAAAACCTCCACTGAAAGAAAACCCATCTCCAATCGAGACTGGCGCGTCCACCAAATACTCCTGAGGGAGGATCCAATCACAAGATTCCCATCAGTTCAGGCGATTGATTAAATGCCAATCCATAGAAAACAAGAACCAAATCCTGCTCATTAAAATCAAAGTGGAGTACCTCCTCGCCGCTAGGGCTCGACATGCACCTAAATCGAAGCGTCTGCCGTCGGTATCGGGAATTGGGAAGGGATCGAGGAAGAGAGCAGATGGTGGAAGCGCTAGCTGGGACAGCCATGGGGGATGGAGAAGAGCCAATCGGTGGGAGGATTTCATGGCTAGGGTTAGGGTAAGGGATTTCTATTTTGTATTTGGAGGGAGAGGGATAGGGTTTCTCTGGCCCTCGCTTCTCCAAGCCTCCCTGTGTTCCTTTTTCGCGGGAAAATCCTCCCGGGAATTTAACCGGCGGTAATAAACATTACATCCGTCGGATCAGAGCGGATGCCCAGAAAATAACCAGTAAATAAATACCGTTTGGCAAGTGCAACAACTAACGGGCAAATGCGACTGGCTCCCGCTACTCAACATTTTCGTGTGAATTGGACCAATTATCTTTTGCCACATCAACGAGAATAATTTAGCGGGTACATAACAAATGTAGGTGCCATAAAGAACAAATAGGAGCATAGCTAAAGTGGAATAAATGCAGATAATGAATTATATGGAATCAAAGTTGGTTTGCATGCCTATCACAGACCAAAAGGCTGGTTTTTCAAAACTAGGATAGGTGTAAACCTTGTTGAAGTTGGATGAGTGCAGGATTCAAATCCATATCACTAGTACCAATATCCATTAACTTTAGCAAATAAGCTAGCAGTTAAAAAAGACACCCTATCGCATAAGGCTCCTATCACTACAAGCTCTAAAAAAGGATCAGATATGTACATAGCTATACTAAGAGATTATTTTAGTATTTTAACCTTGTAATATCTAAGTCACAATAAAACAATCTTATCACTGCATCAAGACCTATCCGATAACTTAGCTAGTAGTTGAAACCCTAAAAATAACACCATAATTTAGAGATGGAGCAAAAGTTCTATCGCTTCAAGGTCACCTATTGATATCGGAATGGTTTACATCTAAATATTCCAACTAATCCATTGAGAATGGGTTTCGCATAGACAAACAATATTTAAACTCAAACAAGCTAATGAGAAAATACTAACCTACCATTGCATTAACTATCATAAACTAAGCAACTAATAATGTGAAGCCTGGCAGCAAGCAAAGATTATAACATAAGTAGAGGATGAGCCAAGGGAGCCACAAACTCCCGAAAAATCTCCACAACCCATGTACATGGATTTCTAAAATTTACATGCCCCCCTCCCCCCACCCCTGCCAATTCGTACACTATCTCCCAATCCAGTGCAGATCTGGATAGAATTACAGAAAGTCTTCTATTTATAGCAAAATACCAATGGTAAATTTTCTACATAAGTGTTATGTTTAAATTGACACCTTTATAAGAATCCTTCTCTTTACCTCGTCTGACACTTGGCTAACGAATAAGAAATAATAATCCTGCACCGACTTTAATATCAATGAAAGTTCCTTTATGTAGCAGATGTTCTTCGACCGCACTCAAATGCTCCAAATTGAACAGAGTAAAGCGAATGATTTTTTTAATATACAATGGAATGTATAAAGCAACACTGCACAATTTTCATGATATATTTTCTATTATTAAAAAATAATGAATAATATAATTACATTCTTTGAATATAGATTCTAGGTGTAGATCTCATAAGCTTCACTTTTAAATATCTGCTCTAACGAGAATTTCAGATAGTATCTATCCCTGTATGCCAGCCCATAGATAGTCTCTATGGACTCTCTCCAGTAGTTCCTTGCTTGGGTGCAATAGTAGCGTATGAGTTGAGCTTGTCTTGATAAAGGATGTTGAGAGGGTGCTGAATGGAAAAACAAGAAAAACTGTACTAATGACTTGAGTTCTTCGAGGACTCAGGATATGGGTCAATCCAGCACTTGTCCTCTGTGACAGCCATTTGCCATCTATTTCTGAAAATCTCCAATTCAACATAAGACCGCTTCCTCACCTGCACAAAGCTCAACCTATTAAACATAGCAAGAGATAGCAAAAGCACAAGGAGATTGATCTGCACTAGTTCTAGATATCACAGCCAAAAGATGACTCTTTATTCTATAAGCTGTAAGCGTATGCAGGTTTCCTCAAAGTCTGTAAGCTCAACTTCAGTCTGCATTGGACTGACAACTCAGAAAGAAACCCTCATAAATACTTTGCTTTGGTTTTATCCTTCCACTATAAGCATTATACTTGGAGGAACTGCCTTTGTTTCCAGATATTCATATATCAATCATATGCCAAAAGTAATCTGTGAATTCGGAATGGAAAATGGATCTGTGATGGGCACAGTTGATTTTGTAATTATTTGGATTAAATCATGGATATGGACACCCAATAATGTGGGCGATAGAATGAATGGCTCAAACACAAGCTATGGTAGATAAGATACTTACTGCCAGTCTCTCATTGAAAGTATGTGATCCAGGATGCACCTGCCAGATCAAAAATATGCAGTCAGTCCGGTAAACTGATTGAGAATGCAAATTGAATAACCAGCAGACCTACCACTTTTTCCACATAAGAAGGCTTTGGCTCTGATGGTTTTGGTACGGTATGGTCTGCACAGTATGGACTATGGTACATACCTCATACTGAAACAATCCTCGAACTATTTTTCTTACATTTTATCTCTATACACCTTGGTATGAGTCGGTACATACCTTGGTATGCCTCGGTACAAGACCGAATGGGGCCTGTACCAATTCAAACTTAGAGTTTCGTACCGGTTCCTATTCAGTATGGTATGGCATGCCCCATATCGGGCAGTACAGGGTGCTACGGCAGTCCATATATTACTATCAATGAAATACCAATTTAAATTTTGAAGTTACACATAAGTGCACTAAAAGTTTCTGTACATAATGTTCCGTAGATCATTATGAAGTATGAACTACCTAAGGAGAATCCAGCTAACTAACAGATACACTGAGGCAACTATGCTCCACTTGGTGATTATAACACAAAGATGTGCTGATTATTGAGGATATAAAATTGTAGTGGAATGGATAAAGGGAAGATATAGTACTGCAAAGCTAAATTGAGAGTTTCTGGCAGTGGGATTTGATGAAAAAAATCGTATAGAAAATCAGAAAATTACCTTACACTATATATTTGATTGTGAACCTCAAATCACATGCAACAAAACAAGAATTCTTGATACAAACAAATAACTAAAAAAATTAAACAGAAGAAAAGAAAGAAAAGCCAATTTGCATTTGATGAGAGGTCATTGTTTAATAGATTATTGCACCAGACTACCAGTTAGGCAATATGTTAAATCAGAAGTTAATTTTCTGATCCTAAGGTAAAAGACAATTAAATACAGTCCATGATGGGGATTTACAAACAAGAATATTTGGTGAAAATGATTAAAATCTTAACAAACAATCGCCTAGCAGCTAAGAAAATTGGTGAGTCAAAACTCTGAGTTTGAGCACCAATGGTAAAACCAAATATCTTCTTTTTTAACAAGAAAACCAAATAAATCAAAAACACATATGAAAATTAAGTCTGACATGAGAAGCAAAGGTTTCAATTTAGGTGTTCTTTGAAATTTAAAAGCTGGAGAAGGTGTCCAATGGCTTACCTTCTTCTCATCAAACCCACCAAGTGTAGGGATTCCCATATGAACTATATATTCACTGTCCACCACTCCAACATTTTTGCTCCGATCACCCTGTTCAGAAGGTTAGATTTTTTTCCATCAGAAATGTACAAAAAAGACTAATTTGGATATGCAAATGTTACCTGTGCACAATAACCAAGCTTCATGTCTAGACCCCAAGCATGAATCAAGTCATTCTAGAAAGAAAGGATCAGGAAAAGACATGATTTTTTGATATTGCTGGATTAAGAAAATATAGTATAACAATTGACATGTATTATGGAGAATAGTCTATATACTTGAATCATATGCCATGCACAGCGCCAGGCAGCTCTTGAAAAAACAGGTGCCATCATTTCTACCCACCTGCAAAGTATTTTAACTTAGTTTCTCAAAAAAGGATTTTTGCATCAATAAGATAAAATACAACAACAAAATAATCTTAAATGATATTGAGGAGACACCTATTAAGGGAAAAGCTACACAAAATGTCCGAAGAAAAAATAAAACACCAAGACCAAGGTGGTATGGAAGCAAAGCCCCAAAATAGCATATGCAAAAGAAACTGGGTGTTTAGCAAAAAAAAAAAGGAAACTGGGAAAACAAAAGTCAGATCCTCTTTTCTGATGAGATGCTTGAATCACATTCCTTGAAAGCTATCGTCATCAACGAAATTGTGGAACATTATATGCTTCAGAAGCATGTACAGCAACAAGTATGTTGTTATGCAATGACTTTGGACTCGTAAAACAGTCCTTTGGTCATGATATTGGAAATGAACAAGTGACTAGTTTTGTTTTAAGTTGCAGGAAGACTTGGTCTACTTCCTACACAGATAGTATTTGTTTAACGTATTACCCATGCAGCTGCCATATTAGATGATGTCCATGCATACTGAAGAGGTTTTGTTTTCTTATAATCAAGAAGGATACTTTCACCTATGCTAGAATTGACAATTGTCCTTTAACCTAAGGATACAATTACTGGTTGTTACATAACCTAGTTGTTCTAGGGTCAGATGTTGTACCACATGCAGTAAAATAAATGGATCTCCGTAGGGCATTAAGTAAGAGTAGGATGTCCAAGAAGGAATTTATCATTAACTTCTACCCATATATAAAGACAACAATGTTATGGAACACCAAATCCTAGATATATTCCTCCACCCTTCTCTCCCCGCCCCCAACACCAACACACAATTTTCCTTTTTTTTCTTTTTATATTTGTTTTGGGGGGGGGTGGTGTGCTGGGGAAGGGGGTGTTTGGGGGGGTTTACTTTTGCCCATCTATACAAAGATTGTCTTCAGCATAGATGCATGATTCATCAAAACTCAAAAAAGTTCTACAATGGCTATCAAATTCATCCAGTTATTTGAATGGTCTCAATTTCAAATATATATATATATATATATATATATATATATATATATATATATATATATATCAAGCATGATTAATTGAAGTAGTGGATAAAATTGTAAAATACACGGTCTACCATACTAACACAATGAGGAACTGTTACGAAAATCAGGTTCAATAGACAATTCCTAGCTGAAACAAACAAAACTAGTTCGAAACACTTGGTATATACTTGTATTGAGTGAGACAGACCAGTATCTAAAGTTTCTAAATGGTACCGATTGATACCAAATGAGAAGGGTCTGGAACCTTTTTTTTGTTTTTCATTCAAAATAGGGAGAGGAAGAGGAGGGACCAAGTGGAGGAGCTTCATTTTCTCTAGTTCTTCTATGAATCGACACATCCAAAGCCCTAAAGCTCATATGTTAAGCTATTCTACCTTCACTTCCCTTATTTTTTTTGCTTAAAAAGGACCAAAACTGAAACAAAATAGGGGCAAATCATGCCAATATTTCTTCTATGGCATTATTTCATGACATGTTGTAATCTAGCATGTATCTACACAGTGGCATATTTTTTGAAGCATTTTCATTCTGTGTTAATTTTTACATAAAATATTTAAAAATAAAAAAGTATTTCTCAAAAATAGCATGTTAGTGTTGTAGTGTGCATGTGCTGCTATTTTTTTGGCAGCAATTGATTTAGTACCACCAAAAGTTACACCAGAATTTGCATATGTTTAACACTAACTTGGTCCAAACTAAGGTTTACGTACCATTATTGGATACCAAATCGGTACCTTACTAATATGACATAGAAAGCCCAAAATTGTATAGTACATCTCCCATATTGACATAGAGCCGGGAGACCATTTTCTCATATGGTACAGGTTGATACAAGACAAAACTAAGGGACACTGATCAGTAGAACAAGAAACCAATAAGTACGGGTCGGTTCCACATCATAACAACCAATTCGGCCCTTGTGCCATATCAAACCTTAATACCATACCGATACCTTACCGGTACGACATGGTAATGCCTAGTACCAAGTGGTATGGGTTGATATGGAAACCATAGCCCAAACAACTCTTGGGCCCATGGTGGAGAACTGGAGATACAATAGCTCTAAATAGAGTTTAATTTTCATAATTTTGTGCATTAAGAAATAATTTCTAATTAAAACCTATGTAAGAACAAGAGAAATAAAAATCATATTTTTATTGTACCAGTTGCGACCAATAAGATGCAGTACACTATGTACCATTACATACTGTATTGGGACCATAGCACCTAACTAGTACTTAGAGTCCTCCTACCAAGTTTAACTTGTTTGGAGTAATTAAATTCATAAAATTGGAGAAAAAGCCTTTGAAGTTCCATGAGATTTGAAAAGAGTGTAATGGATAGGAATGGTCTAATACAAGGGTTGTGTTCATCCTTAGCTCACAAAGTAAAAGCCAAAAGTTAAAATAAATGATCACCAACAACAAGCTAAATCGAAATATGTTATAAGTTTTACACGACTTAAGAGATATAATTATTATTTATGAAAAGTTTATCCATGATTCCTTTAATGATTGCATCATTAGTTGTATGATCTAATCCTAGGTCCTAATGGTTACATTTATTTATAGTTAGAGGTTAGTATATATTTCATAGTATTATCCCCTAGACAAATAAATTATAAGGTTTGTTTGAAGGATAAATTTGATGGAAATTCGTTACCTCTAGGAACCTAGTTAAAATTGGTTGTTACCTCTTGACTAGATCATGTGTTGCATTCGTGTGGCTTTTTTTATGCATCAAGAGCCCAACACAATTAGAATTGGCTTTAGCCATCTCAAAGGTTCAATAGTTTCTTGGTTCCCACTTTGAAAGAACCTTTGTCCTTTTTGTTGTTATTAGAAGGGACACATGCAGTTGTACGTAGTGGGTGTGAAAACGGTGTTTTGTGAAGGGTTATTGCTATTAACTTGAAAAGGAGGAAAGAGGAAGAGAAGAAGAAAGGGGAAAAGCGAAGAGAAAAAAATATTTTCAAATTTCAATACTTGTCTTAACTCTCGATATCTCGGCTCGTGCTGCTGCTTCTGGGGTAATTTTTTGGCATAGTATTCTCTTGTATTAGGCTCTTGTGAGTTTTCTCTCATATCTTATTAGATACTCATAATTTGCCCTATAATCTGAACATATAGCGGATCTCTCACTCTTCTAGTAGACGTAGCTCGATGTTTGGGTGAACCATGTTAAATCTTGGTGCATTATGCTTTGCTTTGTTTTGTATATTTTTTGTTGTTCTATTCAAATGTTCCTAGGGTTATAACAGCCATGCCAATTCAACTGCCATTATTGGAGGACACAATGGTCTCCTTTGCTAACATGAATAATCTAAAGTTGACCTAGGGCTCCTACCTCCTCGCTCCCTCCATAAATATTCCTAGTGGCTAATCCCCTAGGATATCCTCAATACTCAAGACCTGTTTGGATAATCTAGCGGGATTTGGGCTGAATTTTCTGCTGAATTTATATACTACAAAGCCCATTTGAGCATGACCCATATCAACCCAACACCCCCTAGCCCGAATCATGCGGGAAGGAAAAAAGACCACCATGGATTTTTTTTGCTTCCAGAAGATCAACAAGCCCACGGCTAGGATGTAGGCTGAGACTTTGATAGGCCTTTAGAAGATGCTAGGCTGGGTGGACCAACAGGTACAATTCCTCCATGATGTCCCTGTAGAAATATTGAAACAGACCCGCAAAGAGGTGGGTGCCTCAAGGCATAATCCCCATGCTCCTATGTCTAATAGAAAGAGGAAGAACGATATCAGACAGTGGAATCTCTTGCAATTTCTTTTGAAAGTTTACACTATGCCCTCTTACAACAAAGTTTATGGACTTATAGAAGCCTTGAGTCAAACTCATCAGCTCTCCTCTATATATTATATTATCTTTCTCTAAAAGTATAATCATCTATTTACGACTCTAGGATTTGACAATACCAACATCTTTATGACATATAGAGAATGGAGAATTCTAATCATGCTAGGCCATCTTTATGTTGTGTAGCGCATACTTGCCATTTCCATTAATGTTTTATGATAAAACACATAGATCTATATATTTCTCACATGGGACCCACCACCGTGTTTGCAATCACTAGAAAACTTTGATAACAAAACAAGCTCAGTCTGAAACACCCATTAATTAGCTTGGTAGGTTTTAAGTCAAGACAATGTGAAGAATTTAGTAGGCAAGTAGCCTCAATCTCCGCACAATGGGCCAAATGAAAAGAACCATATATTCTAATTATTGTTACTGCAAAGCTTGTAAAGTCTATCTATTTCTAATCTCCCTTCAAAAGGTTATCACATGAAAGAATTTTTTCATAAAGCATGGTATAAACCAAGGTTCACCATGTCAACCCGAACCGCCCAGTTCGAGGTGTGTCGTACTATACCGGGGGTAGAATAGCATGGTTCTACCCCTCCATTTGAGATACTAGTGAAGGCGGGGAGGCAAAATGGGAGAGGAAAAGAGAGAGCAAGGGAGAGGAAGGAAGAGGGAGGGGAGGAAGAGAGGGAGAGAGAGGGAGAGGGAGAGGGAGGAGGATGGCCAGAGGAGGGGCGTGGTGGGGTAGAGGAAGGGCTCTGCCCTCCAATTCTCTTAATTCGCTCAAAAAATTAAGTGAAGTCAGCAAAGAGGTTGCCGACTTCACATAATTTTTTTAAATAAAGGGCCCCCTTCGGGACCCCTGTTTCGAACGAAACGGGGAACCAAAGGGGGGGCCTTCCTCCGCCCCTCCATGCCCCTCCTCAGCCCTCCGTTGGCATCCTCTGGCCATCAACTTCCCTCTCTCCCTCCCTCCCTCCCTTCCTCTCTCTCTCCCTCCCTCCCTTCCTGCCTTCCTCTCTCTCTCCCTCCCTCCGCCCCTTTCTCTTTTCCTCTCTCATTCTCCCTCTCCCCTGCACTTGCCGTGTCGGTATGGGCCGCACAGAACAGCACAAGGGCATGCCGAACTATGCTGCTGGGCAACTGAATATAGGCCTCGGTCTTGGCACAACGATTCTTGGTATAAACGCTGATCTTGCACAAGAAAATAAAATCCAAAGCTCCATACCAATTTCTAGAATACTAGATTTGAAAATTTTCATTCTCCATCGAGGAAGCAACTTTGCAAGAAAGTCCTACTTTCAACTTCCAAATTCAAAAAAGGAAAAAAAATTTCCATTCCCTTTACCATAGAAGTTGAGGTGGAGTGCAATTCCAATCTACTTGTATTTTGGGCCATCCAATTTAATCTTTCGGATAGACATCTAACAAGTCTCACCAAAAGGAAATCCTAACTATGAAACATCCTAAAATCAATAAAAAAAGAAAATGTGGTAAGTAAAATATTAAATAGCACAACCACATAACAAACCCCTATAGTCTCTAGTACTTCAATCACTTCATCACTCTTACCTTTACAACCACTATTAGATTAAAAAAAAAAAGATAAGCATTTATACAATAACCCATTTGATAGGAGACATGCCTCAAAGTTTGACATATTATCGTTTACACCAGAGCTGATCACGGGCCTTCTGGCCCGCCCAGCCCGGCCCGGAATTTTTCGGGCTTGGGCATTAAAAAAAGGCCCATGGGTTGGGCCTGGGCAAGAAAAGCGGCCCGACCAAAATCGGGTCGGGCCATTTTGGCCCATTTTCAGATTCCAAACAATGAAAAAATCGGACCCATCGGGTCGGGCCTATCGGGTCGGGCCGGGCTAGACGGGCCTAGAACCAGATTTATAAAGTCGGGTCGAGCCTGGACAAAAATTTAAATCCGACAGTCGGGCCGGGCCGGGCCTGGGCATAGCCATCGGGCCTAATTTCTGCTGTAGAGCCCGGCCCGAGCCCGGCCCGGCCCGGGTTTTGATCAGCTCTAGTTTACACACAGTGAATATAGCCCTTGCAATCTTTCTCAAGCTTGTAGCTTAGATTATCTAAATCTCCAAATCCATATGCCCATCAGGCCAAGAATTATCTTCTGTAAGCCACCTCATTAAAAGATTCCTTTCGTTCCAGCCTCTAGACTGCATCACTTATCATGATGCAATCCACTTTTAACCTTAAAATTGTCCCTTTTATAAAGCTTTGCTTTATCCTTTCAATATCACTAGGCTGAAAGAATATTTGGCGCAATTAAAAACTAAAAGCAATGTCATAATAAATAGACATCATGATGTATATATGACTTTTGTTCATGTTCAAGACAAAAATAAAGCATGGCAATACATCAGTGATGACAGATGGATGCAACAAATTAAAATGAACGTACCCTGTGCATGGAGGAGCAGTACTGTTCTCATAACATCTCCCACCACCAGTGAACTTGTAAATCCTTCTGTTGAAACAATAAATAGTTTTCTACAATTATTTGCAGCACTAAGGAAGTAGACACCAGCAGTCCATCTCATGCATTGTATTTCCATCCAAATGAAATTGTAGCAAAAAGAAATGGTTGGTTTCCCTTAAAAGATAAGAAAAAACCTGTGTACATCTCCTTTTCTCGAGCGTGCAGTGATTCGATGATGAATCTCAGATTTTGAAGTGTCCAGAGCTGGTTGCGATATCTCTAGTCCTTCCCTTTTGATGAGTGATAAATATCTGTAACAGTCAAGTGTTCTTGTCAAACATAAAAGACTCAAGTATAAAACCTAATCAAAGAGATCTAAAAGATGCAATATTATTTTATCAAAGCCTGTGATTCACTCCTTATAAACATATTACTCTGATTTAATCCAACAATGCTTATGGCAATAACATGCGTATTTGATTGTCTCAATTAGGAAAGTTAAGGAACAGCCAACAGGAACAGGAAAAGCTTCAGAGAGAAATTCTCAGATCTCACAACAATCAACAGGAACAGCTTCTTATGGCCAAATAGCAAAACCTTTAGAAAAGATGCCAATTGAAGGCATTTTAAGCTCGAATTAGTGAACAATATAATCCTAGATATAAGCATTTACTCCAGGTGGTTTAAGCTCAAAACCAAGTTAATGAGAAAATTTTGAGCTTTAAGATCCCGGGACTAAATCCTGATTATTTAAAATATACATATATTAGAAAGAACAAAATAGCACGTACCTCAGGGGATGAAAGTTTTCCACTTGAAGATCCTCATCCCAAAGGAAGATGTAATTATACTCAGCAACTATATCTGGATGTAAGAAACGCTTAGCAAACCACCTGCAGAATTTTAAAAATAGGTCTCAATATGGTATAGATGCCTGAAAGATAAAAGCTCAATTAGTGCTTGCAAAAGATTTTATGCATGAGAACAGTACCATTTTGTTTGATTGATTGCCGATATATGCAAGGCACTGTCACTCCATTGCAGGTCTCTCCATTCATCCACAACACCATCATAGTGGAAAAGCACTACCATGAAATCACTGGGAGGGAACTGAAGTATAATAAGCAAAAGAATCAGAGAAAACTAAATAATCTACAAAAAGAACTCATGTCAAGAATATTAACAGGAAAAATATATTCGGTAGTAACGTTATCTGTACCTTCTTTACAATTTGATTCACAGCTTTTTTTTGCATTACTCCAACAGGGATTGCCAATAAGCTCTTTGATGATTTGGTTTTACCCTGTTCTCAACAAATTGCCAAGGACATCCTTAGAGAACAAATGTTTAGATTAAATACCTTTTATATATAAGTGATATGATGTCTTCTAAAATGGAGAGATCAATCTACTAAAGGATAATAATTCTTTGTTATATCATTTGTTTTCTACACTTTGCTCTTTCAATCTTGCCTAGAAAACCCTTTGAAGCATCTTTTACCATGTGCAAGCTTTACTTGTAAGAAAGTACAAAAAATATTTTTTTATTATACTCATATTTTCTCCAACAAATCTGACATGAAATGATCATTAGGGGTTTCATATGGGACATTCAATTTGTGTCCTATAGATGGTAGCAAGATGATACTAAAAATCATAGCAAGGTTCGCCGTCTTGGTACCGGACCCCGTACCTGTGCCACACTAGTACTGTGTCGGTACGGTACGGTACGGAGTCCTTTTGGCATATCGAGTGTCAATACGCCATCTGCACCGGATACCGGTACCAAACTGATATGGTACGGTATGCCACGTACTGTCTGGTTCAGACCGATACGGCGAACTATGAGTCATAAAACATGCACAGTGTCAACTAGTAACTGAATCAAATTTTCTTCTTTAAGTTAGTGCTTAAGGTAAGTTGTTGTATAGTGAAAAAGAAGTTCCTTGGGTAAATGTTAACAATTTTCTTACGGCTTGAAACAAGTCGACAATGGTCATAGAAATTCCTTATGGTCTCCAGGTGATTGGAGTCTCCATTGCAAAGTTTGTGTGCATCTAAACTAACTCAATTTGACTTTGACTTGTTCCATCCCAATCCTACCAAGCATCAGAAATCATAGGACATTTATGATCCAATAGGATCAGTACATTCATTGCAAATCAGCCAGGGCACTTCAAGTAGGTTTGGACAAGGTTCGAGAGAAAATCCGCCATATTGTAATTCAACTGCCAAATTTCAAGAGAGCATAAATTATGCATACAATGTCCATTTTTGACAAAATTTTCATGGAATTTCAGTATTTTATTAAAATCTATAACGTGACAACCTGCTGATAGGCCTATTGTGCTTGAAACAACCCCTCAAGGTCATTTAGGGCTCTGAAATGCCCGGTCAAACTTGACCTACTATCTATAATAAATGTTGACCGAATCCCAATTCATAATCCATAAAGATTTGAGCAGCAGAACTAGAGAAAAAGCTGATGTAGGAGCCGAAATTTATCCTTTGTTGAATTTTAACATTTTTTTCTATTTTTGGGAAATTCAATCTCTCAGCTAGAAGAAGAATCCAACTATGATTTGGAGATGCAGACCTCAAATGCATTGATTGGACGAAAGTAAATAGAATATTTATTCTATCTACTCATAAAAATTCGTTTTCTCTACTTCTTTTATTCTTGTGTGTGAGATTTGAGGAGTGGATTACAGGAGGAATTACAATAACTTGCACAATATTTTTTGGTCTCTAGTTCTTCTTTTAATACAGGCTTGTACTTGAACAAAATGAGTTGAATCCTAAATTGATGATTAATGTAGTCTGAAATTGTAAAGCTACAGCAACATCCTCAAAAGTAAATGGACAAGAGAGTAGACTTATAGAGGTCTAAAGAATCCACACATACACACATGTATACATACATACCTATATATATATATATATATGCAAAATCCAGCTGAGTGGAAATAACTATAATTCAAAGAAAAAAAAGAAGCCATACATTGTAATAGGAATTGGTAGTATGACCTTCATTTATGTATACATACTTCACAACAACGTCTGAAGTTTCTGCCGAAACTGATCTGTTTCAGCCAGGACAGGTCCAAAACTGGCCAGAATTTTTTTGTTTCAGTCAATTTTGGCCAGTTTCGGCCAGTTTTGGCTGAAATATTTCAGCTGAGTTTTGGCAGTTTTGGCCAAAATCAATCAGAACAGATATCTTTTATCTTTTTGTTTAATAGGTATATATGTCCATCATTTTTTAATATCTTCTAGAATTTGTTAAATAATTCAATATCACATTTAACTAAGGCTCTACTGATTTAATTTAAATTATTTTTGGCTATGTTTTGCTATTATAATGGGCAAGATGAAATCAAGTTGTGTGCCTTTACTAATTAGAAAGTGTTATATGTTTCCATTCTTCTTTCTTTATGTAAATGAGTTATTTTTTTTAATTTTCTTATAGAATAAGTTGATAAATTAAAATGAAGTAATGCAATAAAATGTGTTTTCGTTTCGATGGACCTTTTCTTGCTTAAATATATTGTTAAAATGGATCGCAGTGAAATATGCTCAAATGTTTTTCTTAAATGAGATTAAAATAAAATAAAGTGAAATATGCTTGAAAAAAGTTAGGTAAATGAAAAAATTAGAGCATATATGGAAATTATAAACAAAAGAGAAAAATGTAGGATAATTAGTAAATTTAAAGAAAGTTCAGGATGAGTACCAAAATCAGCAAAAAGTATTATATATCTGATGCATTAAGCTTTAAAGCAGCTCAGTTTCAACCTAAACTACCCCTCCTCAAATTATGATTCTAAATAAGTCAACAAAATGAAATAATTTGATAACGTTAATTTTTTCCCTTAATTTTTCTATTTTTTAAATTTTTCCTCTTTTTTGCCCAAAACTTCAAAACTTGGAACGAAACTGTTAAAACACCGAAACTGCCAAAACCAAAACTTTACTTAGTGGACCAAAACTGAAACCGAAATCCAGTTTTAAAACCTTGCTTCATAGAGCATGATTTTACAAATAGTGAGTCACAGATTGAGAATGTAAACAGCCAACATCTATCAAATAGAAGTTGGCCATTTTCTTACCCATAAAATGGATGCTTAACACACCTTTCCTTTTGGAGAGCCCCACAGAGGCTGCATCTCGAAGTTCGATGTTTGGCTAATAATGCCTTTTGGCAATGGTTCACTTCCTGTGGGCTTTCTTTGACTCTAAAACCAGCAGAAACAAAATAATAAGAATATAGTAAGTGAATTTATTTCCACAGAAATAAATAATATAATGACCACAGAAGAAGACTTTCCACACGTAACATCATGCTGTAGAACTAAAGCAAGCTGCAAAAAAAAGAAAGTACCTTGCATAAATTGGATTGAGTGGTCTGCGTATTGAGTATGGTCTTTGAATTGGTTTGACTGGTCTGTACAGAATTAGTTGCTCCCCAAGTTGATACTTTCTGCAAAGTGAAACAAAAAAAATACTCTCTATAAATGCTAAACATAAAATTGGCATAAAATCATAATAAACTTTTTTTTATTGATAGCATAATGCATTGTTCTAGTGTGATTGTTTAAAACATCTGCAGTAAGAAAAAAAATGTTGCAAATTAAAATGCATTCAAAGGAGAAAAACAGAAACTTATTAATAGAGGTGCTTTGCTGATAAGAAAAGGGAAAAACAAGGGAAAAAGAAGAAGATGAATCTCTGTAATTCTGATTATGATTGATGCTTTACAACAATTTGTACATCACAATATCGCCTAATTATCTGTCTAATAAAGGAAATATCAATCAGATCTGGACTAATATAGCAAATATCGTGTTTACACCCTCAAACTCAAGATGGCATGGTAGAAACCAGCTTGAGTTTGGAAACTAACTCTCAAAAACGTTTGGGTGTATGTGCCTTGGTGAAGATATTGGCAATTTGGTCACTGGGGGAAATAGGGCAAAGCTATACAATACCATAGTGAATGTGTTGGCAAACAAAGTGACAATCAGTTTCAATATGTTTAGTACGCTTCTGAAAAACATCATTATGAGCAATTTAAATAGCACTTTGATTATCACAGTAAAGAGTGGTAGCACCATGGTGAGAATAGCTTTCAATTCCTCATACAAACGCTCATAAAAGGGCTTGACCCATCTATATGGAGGTAGCTTCATGGACTCTCCTGAGCCACTGGTTCACATTCAAGGCCAAGCCCTCCAAGATGGAAATTGTGCTTTTGTTTCATAGTATTGTCATTCATATAGCCTGTGTCTCCTACAGTTCCACAAGTTCACTAAAAATATTGGGTGCCTATTATAGACTTGATAGGGCATGAAGTCCTCAAAGATGGAAATTGTGCATTTGTTTCACATTATTATCATTCACAGAGTCTACAGTCTCCTATGGTGCCCAAAGTTCACTAAAATTATTGGGTGCCTATTACAAAACCGGCAAGGTAATAGGTCATTGAGATTTAGTATTAAAAAATTAATTACCGCTCACTTTTGTGATTATAGTACCGCAAGCCTACCTATTGGAGGTTATTTTGCTAGTGTGAAGACCTGTGCGAGCATGTGTTTAGTCCCACATCGGCTATTTAGTAGGTAGATATTGGGTACTTATACAGGGCTAAGGAACTCAAGTAATACCTTCCGGCTAGTCTTTTTAGGTGACGTCCTAAGTTGTTACAAATGGTATCAGAGCGGACTCAGCCCATGGCCTATGTAGATTGTGGTGCTTGCGGACTCAGCCCTTCCGGCTAGACACTGCAGCACATGCCCATTGGGACTGACCACGGACCGATTGTGGTGCTTGTGATTAGATTTAAATAGAATTGGACCCGTAGCCTGGCAAGGATGCCAAGACTTAAACGGGGAGAGTGTGTGAGGATCCATACAGGCGTGTGTTTAGTCTCACTTCGGCTATGCACTGGATAGATCTTATGTACTTATACAGGGCCAAAGAACTCAACTAATACTTTCCGACTAACTCTTTCTCTATATTTCCATCATCCTTCTTTGTTTCCCCTTAGAGTAATAACCTTACCAATGGGTCCACCCACCTTTTGTCATTCTACCCCATAGGATCTTGTTATGTTGAATGAAGACCAATAAACAATACAGAAGGCATTCAAAAACTATCTACTTTGGTCCAGCTGTGATACCCAAACTTGCTGACCATGAAGATGGTAAAATGTGGTCTTCACAATTACCATACAAAAAGTGTTTGAACTTTTTAGCGGATGAATGAAAGTATTAGACAAGATCTTCAGTCAACTAAGGCTTAAAGTATCTTGTAGATTGTTGAGAAACAATTATTCCAAAAGATGATTTTCAAAGAATATTATGACTTAAAGCAACTATATGTAAAATGGAACTCCCCATTTACCTATGTTGAAGAGTTTGATGCAAAGTTGATCATATTAGAGAACAATTCGTGGAGAAATGCACCAGTAAAACCATAAAAGGCTGGGTTCTACTGGTAACCCACATTCTAAAACATGCAAACATTTCATTCTTCAAATCGAAAGAAAAAATCTACAAGATACTGGAATAATGGGAAGTGCTTGCTCATATTTTACTGATGAATTTAATATTCCAACACATTCCAAGATAAGGATACTATAGTTAAGTAAACCAAAAGAATCAAACAGACCTCCTTATAATCAGTTGTAACAAATGCACTCCCCATGAAGAAAACTATGCAGAGGAGAGCAGCTGCAGGTATAAGGTTGCAAAAACATCGTCTTTTAGTTGCAGGATCTGTGAACAGAGAACCCTGCAGGAAAAATCAGAAATAAATGAACTGAGTGCATGAAACAAATAACTAAAATATCTTTCAATGAGAAAATGGAAATGGAACGCATCAGAATACCACATCAGAATTACAAACAGGGAGATGCGTGTAAAGTTACTTTCCAGAGTAATTTGATTGCAATAGAATCAAAAATTCATTACTTGAATGATTAAAGAGACTTGCAGTGAGATTAATTAAGCCCAGTTATGGGCTAGATAGTATTCAGAGATTAGCGTCACTTTTCATTCGCAGATATTACTAACTCATTTGAATATAATTAGCAGTGCAATAATTATTTTGCAGAATCCAATCCTTTTCATCTTAACACTTCATTTTCATCAACAAGTTAAGAAAAATGACCATGTAATAGTTACAACTGAATTTCCATAGAGGAATGCATTTTTCTCAGCAAATTGCATTAAATTAGATAAAAAAGGATTTTTAAACATCAAAAAGTGAAATATTATAGCCGACAGAACTAGAAGAAACGATCATAAACACAAAGTTATCTTTATAAAAAATCCAAGTTTTCCATATAAATCAACAAAGAAACAGCTCACAAAGCTCGATAGACTCACCTTCCATGTACTTCCAATCAAATTCTCCAAAACAAACAAAACCCAGAAAAGGAGAATCAAAAAAAAAAAAAGAAATTTATGCAGAGCCCAGATAAGCAAAGTCATTTAAACCAAGTGAAATTAAATAAAAACGAGGGTCTCACCATAACCGCAGGCAAGTGAGCGTGACTCCCGGGAGCCTTCAAGAAGAACCAAGAAAACGAAACAAAAGCAACTTCTTGAAACGAAATGGGCTGTATATGTTTCAGAAGAGATTAGAAAGTCGCAGGGGAGGAAGAGCAGAGGGCCGAGAGGAAGAAAGCTACCACTTTTAATAGGTCTCTAATTCCACATGAGTATTGGGATTAGGAAAGATAGATGAGAGAGAAGAAAAGAGAAGGAGAGGGAAATGAAGGGAGGGAAAGCGAAACGGTTGTAGCTTTTGATTGCCGTCGTCTAAGCTACGATTAATTTATACTTCTTTAGTCAAAAAAGGAGAGAGAGAGAGAGAGAGAGAGAGAGAGAGAGAGAGAGAGAGGTGGAGGTGGGCGGCTTTGTTCCTTTCGTCCTAAGAGAGAGAAAGCAGAGAGAGAGAGAGAGAGAGAGAGAGAGAGAGAGTTCATGGAGGACATCTGTGAAACTGTGAGACCGTGAGCTTGTGGGTGCCGCGGTCTCCGGTTGCTGTTGCGTATGAAAGGTATGGATTTTTTATGTTGTTGGGATTCCCAAAATACCCCCAATTATTTGTTGGATTGTCTCTAGTTTGTCTCAAATGCCTCTTAACCCATTTTTTTCACAAAATTTCCAAGATTAATAGGAGTAAATAATGTGCTTATATTCGCTCTAAAAGAATAGAGAGCCTATCCTCTTTTTTTTTGGTGAAAAATAATCAAGGATATCTAAACTTCCTTCTTTTTTTTTTTGATTAAAAAACATAGCCATGCAAGTTGGACTAGCCCAATGGTTGCACTAATTTTCTATTTTGATCATGCTGTCTATCTTATGATTGAAGATAGCTTTCTCACGAGATATCTCAAAATACTAGAGATTAGTGTATTTCTTAAAAATGTCCTAACAAAGTATATTTCATGTTATCTAATTTGGCCTACAGGTTCTATCACATATGAACCATAGATACAAACGAGTTGCAATTGCACTAGTGTTACTCGAAGTAGTTGCAAATATTTGTTAGATACAAATAATAAAAGTAAATAAAGTAGCAAGGTAAACAATAATGAAACTATCATAGAAAAAATATCATGGTGCACAACATTTTTTTTCATTTCTCAACAATTATTATAATCATAGTTCTTAAAATTCAACCATTCATCTTTTACTTCAAAAACCAAAGAGAAAAAACTAACAAAGAAAAAAAAAGATGGGACCACTTTTTTGCAGGGCTAAGCACATCCAAGACACAGCTTCCACATAAAAACATCAAATTATTTATTTAAATATAATGGTCAAGCTTTTGGACAAAAATATCAAGATATTTAGTCAAATATAATGATAATACTAAGACAAAAACTGAAAATATGGATCTGGCTTGAAGAAAAGAAGTTTGTCTCTACGTGATATGTTTCCTATTTTTCTTACGTACAAGTTTGGCAGCATGCAAAAAAAAAAAAAAAGACGGTGCAAAAAAGACGAACGCATAAAAATTCTATATGCAAAATTAACATTATTTTAACTCTTATTTTATCAGAATTTCATGCGATAGATTTTGCATTATTTTACACACTCGAGATGGACATCTTGATAATAAAGTATTTGTTCATATATCATGAGAAGGTAAGGAAAATAATTGGAGGCAGGGATCAGGCCGGAGTTTTTTTTTTTTTTTTTGATCAAAACGGTATTTCATTCATATACCTCTAACGTGAATACAACCAGACATGTTAAAAGAAAGTAAACAAAATAAAGCATGTGGGATACAGTCTAAACTAGTCCAAAGGACCGCCCCAGCATGTCAGGCAACATAGAAGACGACTCAATCTGCTGCACTGTTTGTCTTTCGGTATATATGAATAATTTGACAAGGGGTCAGCTCCTGCACTTAGGCCAGAGTTTCAATAGCTAGTTGTGACAAATTAAATTCTCCTTTAAGAAAAGATATTTTTTGTAGAGCAAAAACCATGGAGGGTATTTTGGACACAGCAAAAAAAAATGGAGGCGTGAGTGGCTGATTGGGACTTGACATGGTGCTCTGATTCCAAGTTGGCCTCAATTTTTCCCAAAGGTTATCTCTAGTTGGGTGGTGATACTTGAAACCCCGGTCTCCGTTCGAAGATAATGATCTGGTCCACGCAAGAAGGAAAATTTTTCCCAATAAATACGCTTCGAGAAATAGTGGAGATGTCTCTTTCTTGGTTGAAGAAAGGGAAAGGTCACTTGGCTAAATAAGGATATTTTTGCTGAAAATTATTTTTATATTATAGAAATGAAAGGGATGCTCATATAGAATTATAAACCTGGTATACAGGCAAAGAAGACGGTCTTTTTCTATGAAAGGAAAAGGTCTATGGATAGAATCATTGAAGGATAAAAAGAAAGAAAGGAAAAATTGTTTGTGAACCCAAAGATGAGGCTAACCCATGGGACAAGGCCTTCAGCAAAACTTGTGCTTTTTTTTCATTTTTTTAATCTATCCTAGGTTTCTTTCTCAAGTGGTCCCTGTGATGATATAGTATTTTTTTTAAAAAAAGTACAAGCCAAGTAAGTTGTCATATAAATGTGTCATATTTTTGGGTCCACTAGCAACACATAACAATGATTTGAGTGGAGGCATTGCAAGGCACAATGAACTCTTTTTAAAGTCATGTCACAAAAGAAACTTGCAAGAAACTTAGAGAATTAATGGAGTAGGAGTGGGGGCAGTGTTTTAATTTGCTAAAATGGATGATTCTTAGGTTGAAGTATTAAATTCTATAATTTATTTTTTTAAAGAATTAGGATGGGTGAACGCCTTGCTAAAAAATAGGGTGTGGGATAGACTCAACCTAGATATCTTGCATCAATCATAAGAGACTTTATCAATTCTGACAATTTATGCCCTCAAATTTAAATTAATGATCCAATGCTAGCGGCCAGCTAGTTTATCGGTATACATTATGCCATTCTTTTATACATTCTATAACAGCAAGTTTAGAAATTTCTATGTTGATGAGATTAAGCAAATTCCTGGAAGAATGTTAAATAATGAGATATAATTATATATTTGCTTAGAATATTATGATTTTGGAAATAAAGTATTTCTCGACAAACAATTGCGTCAAATAAATTAAAAAAATTTATGTTCTACTTTTAGAATGAAACTTAGAAGTTTCTCCTTATCCTATTTATCACCTTTTAGTTTAGGTGAATTATTATATTGTACTTGTTTTAAATATATTTATGCCTATTTTATGCATGATTATATCAATTTTTACATATTTATCCTATTTATATGCATTTCTATTTTGTTTATACAGATACTAGGACTAAAGAAAAATTAGCCCCCAAGAAAAGGGGCTAGAAAGTAAGTTGTGGGTCAATATATAGGTTTCGTACTCTGATCATTAATTAGAAGGCAGAACATGGTATCTGACCCACCCCCAACCTAGACTTGACTCAAACTCAATGATGAATATATTGGTTTAGAATCAAAGTCAAACATGTCAGAAACTTGTGAGTTGGGTTTGGGTTCGAGATTTTTATATCCAACATGAATTTGCATAATTATCTAGTTAATTATATAACACATGCACATATACATATGTATACATGCACACACATGTGCATGCACATATACACACACATAACACATAAAATACATATATAATGTTAGTTTTATTTATATATCCTTTAATTGAAAAAAAAAGGTAAACTTCTTATAATAATCTAGGATCTTATCCAATAAAACTAGATGAAAGGTGTTATTAGAATTTTTTGACTCCATATATGTACCCAAGCCTTTTCTAATACATAACCACTATGGGACTAAATATATATCTATACGTATCCTCACATTCTTCCATTAAAGCCGTGGAATCCTTACCAAGCTTAGAAACTAAATCCAATCAAATCCAATCACAAATGCCAAGACTAGCCAATGGTTATTATACCAAGCTTGATTGAGTCTACTCTGATACCATTTGCAACAACCTAATACCTCATTTAGAAAAGATAATTGTAAGGTATTATTTAGATTCTTTGACTTTGTACATATATCTAAGATTTTCCTAATGCATAACAAATATGAGACTATACACACGTTCGTATGGGTCTTCAAACATATGCTAGAACATGTTTAGGCACTATATCTTTTCAATTTTTAATCTATATTGTACTTGATTTAATTTTTGTAGCATTTATTAGATGTTTCATGATAAACTATTCAAAGCATGAATTGTTAGTTTAATTAACTCTTTAAGATAAAATATTTCAAACTTGGTACGTATTTTTATTATCCATAGGACCATATCCGACCCAAACCTGATCCTTTAATGGGTATGGGTTTCAACCTGACTTAATGATGCCCATAGCATGTAATAATTTCTCCACCTGAATTTTACCTAACTATGTCAAATCTAAAGGACATTTTATCAAGTTATTTATGTCGAAACTAAAAAAATAATATTTGACAATATGATAGAAGATTAGACACCTCTGCTAATTAATTTCCACAGTTACATACACTGTTGTTATTCTATCATTTTTCTGTACATGGAAACTAAGTAATTATCATCATGTATAGGTAATATATACCTATACCCGGGTATGCCTACATTAGCTCTCTCTTACTATTTGCCATAATTAATAGCATTGCTTCTCTTCTCCAAGACATGAATGTTTATTTGAAATCAAAATTATGCTAAAAAATATTGTATTGTAATAGATGGTACCATTGCAGTAGATTAATAATCTTGGATTAGATAAGCTTAAGAGGTCGAAATGTTCATATAAGCAACATATCTAAGTTATGAAATAATATGCCTATCCTTTTGAGGGTAGAACAGTTTTTTGTGATTTATCAAAAACTGGTCTAAACCCACAGCCGAAAAGATATAAAATTATTGATTTTTTTTTTTGGTATACATACCAACGCGGACGAGTTTCTTATATTTATCCTCTAGAAAATACTATTTACATATATTTGTCACTCAAATTATCCTATTTTCGCATGGACGCCCCCTCTTATTAGATTTCTTGATAATAAATAAACATTTTGAATACATTTTAATACCATTACCTCATTTACCTGCTGTGTATTTATATATTTTACAGAATATTAATGCAAAAGGGTAGCCAAAAATCTAAGAGGAGGGATATGTATATAAAAGTAGGATATAATTTATATAGAATAAAAGTATAGTAAATTCTAGAATTTTTTGCATGAATACTCCTCTAAAAATTCAAATTAACGTCAATACCCTCTTAAAATTTATATTTATTTCTAGACCCTCATAAAACATTATTTTTGTACAAATGCCTCTAATATAACAGTTTTTCTAACACCATTAATAAAAAATAATATTTATTTTAATTAAATAAAATAAAATTTTAAAATTACTTTTTTTGTCCCACATCGTAACGTCTTGTAAATATTTTTTTTTGTAAATCTACTTATTCCGAGTATTTGTAATTTTAATTTGAAATTATTAATTTTTTAACGACGTTAGATGGCGTTGGTACATATGCAAAAACAATGATAAAAAATGGGTAGAATAGCAAAATAAGTATTTTATGAGAGCATATATGCAAATATTAATTTTGGAAAGATATTTATGTAAAATTTAATATTTAGGAGGATATTTATGTAAAGTTTTCTAAATTTTATTTATAAAAATTTATTTTTTTAGTGGCTAAACTCTTTACTGGCCCGGTTCATTTGGTGGAGGCCAAGCCTACGGAGTTGGAATAGCGGAAAGCGTGGCCAAGGGTAGTTCTATATACACCCCCCCTATTGCTCAGGACACCCCCCAAAAACCAAAAAAAAAATACCCAAACTAACCTTTAGTGTAATTACCATATTGCCCTTGAAATTTTCTCATACACCCCCCTTCCTCCTCCTCCGTTTCGTTTTGAAAAGGAAAAAAAAAAACACCCCTCAAACCCCCCTTAAACCCCTCCTCCCCCGTTCCCCCTTCTCCCTCTCGTCGCCGGCATTCTCCCGATCTCCGACCACCTCGCCGGCTTCTCCCGGAACCACCTCGCCGGCTTCTCCCGAATTTTTTTTTTTTCACGGTTCGTGCTCCGTTCGGCACTGGATCGCCGAACAAAAGGCTTCTGTTCGGCTGAACAGTGCCGAACAGAAGCCTTCTGTTCGGCAACCCTCAACCGAACAGATCTGTTCGGCTGCACAGTGCCGAACAGAAGGCTTCTGTCCGGCACTGTTCAGCCGAACAGAAGCCTTTTGTTCGGCGATCCAGTGCCGAACGGAGCACGAACCGTGAAAAAAAAAATTTCGGGAGAAGCCGGCGAGGTGGTTCCGGGAGAAGCCGGCGAGGTGGTCGGAGATCGGGAGAATGCCGGCGACGAGAGGGAGAAGGGGGAACGGGGGGGTTTTGGGCGTTGGCGAGGTGTTTTGGAGGGGAAGAGCGGGGTGGGGGGGGGTTGGGGGGTGTAGAGAGCAATTTAGGTGAGGGGGTGGGGAGGGTGGGGGGTAATTTAGGAATTTTTAATTTTTTAGGGGTGTCCTTAGCAAATGGGGGGTGTAGAGAGTATTTAATTTTTTTTTAATTTTTGGGGGGTGTCCTGAGCAATAGGGGGGGTGTATATAGAACCACCCCGTGGCCAAGCGGCTATAAGTTCCCGTGGACTATTCTGCCCTCCTCCACTCACGTCGCCCATCTTATCGGTCCGCCACTTTGTAAGACTTCTTATCCAAGGGATGGATGACGGAGACAGAGAGAGAGAGAGAGAGACCCAAGTCGTGGACTCCAAGCAAAACTTCAAGTCTAGTTTGGCCTCATCCCGAGTACCGCTCAATATTGTTGCTTGTTAGAACAGGTCACAATATTTGACCAAGATCCGCCAATCCATCCTCTATCCGAGATCAATAGATTTTTTTTCAAATAATATAGTAGTTATTATGTAATTTTAATCTTATTAAATTATATATAAATACATAATTAATTTTTTTTAATGGTAGAGAACTCAATTCAACGAATATTAGTTCTACAAAAATACCCTAAATATTTCGCCTATATTAAATTTCTACTCAATTCAATTAAAAATCCAAAGAATATAGCATGACCCAACTCAGTCTGACCAACCAATCTGATCCGGCCGAACCAATACAGAGCTGGGTTGGATTCGTCTAGAGAAATCTTAATTTGGGATCGGACGGGATTGGGTTAGGCTTGAGAAATTTAGAGGTTGAGGTAGCTTAGAATTTACTCTCTACCCAGTTCGATTTGCTTGCGTTGCAATCCTATACTAGTTTGAAGCTTAAACTTTGCTTCAGAAATACAACAAAATTAAAGTTTTATTATCCAAATATCCTTTGCATTATAAATTAATTGATCTAGTCTTAGAATCCGGCAAGCTACCACTGGTTGGATAAACCCTTTTAAGAAGCTTACTCCAGGCCTTGGGGATGGGAATAGGGAAAATATTTTAGATCATAGAGAGGTCACACAAAGTATTCCTTGAGTCTGTGTGAAGTAGGCAGGGAAACTTATGGGTTCATCTGGTGGCCTTCTTGCCAAAAGAGTAACTTTTTGTATGCCTGACTGACACTAGGAGGGAAATTAGTTCGAGGATTCAGACCAAAGATTGATTTTTAAGACTAATTTTTGACAAGATTGGTCCAATCTGATTAGATTTTTATTAGATGGCTCCTAGTAATATGACTGACAAGATCACTGAGTCTTAAAAAAAAGGTTGATGAAGTCTAGTCTTGAGAGTCAAATGTCTTAACATGTTGAAGAATTTAATCTAGGATGATGACCTCTATCAAAACCATTGGATATGGGTCTTTCATCCTACCTCAGATGCTTGCTAAGTGCAAATTGTATTAGCAAGAAGTGCACTTACCTCAGAAAGTGATGTCATGGTATAAAGAAGTGATACTAAAAGGAGTTTGTTCTGATTATCCAATAAATTAAGTCCTAATTTATTGGATGTGGATCTATTATCATTCTTGACCTGATTTATATGTGGTCCAATACTTTTTAAGCGCTATAATGCTAACAAAAAGTGTGCTTTATTTGGAAAAGTGATGTCATGATGTCAAGAAGTGATGTCACAAAAGAATTCTTTCTTCTTTTTCAGCAAAATGTAGCAAAAAAAAATAGAGAATCGAATCTGATTACATTCCTACACCTCCTTATTAGTTCTCTATAGTCTTGCAAAGCATGTCATTTGTCGGGGATTTGCTTTAGAACACTATAGCAATAGTTCTTCAACTTTTTGTGATCTGCACTTATACTCTAAATCTTCTAATTCTTTCAATTAGATCTCAAAACTTAAGATTTGGTTGCAGTATGACTTGGCTGTCTATTTGAGCCCTAACACCATAGGCAGTCTGAGTGAAAATGGATAATTTTCCCTTGTTGTTTACAGGTGGAATGAAATCAAATTTGGGGATCCATTCCTATCAAAACATAACCACTCTTCTAATCCAAGCAGGAAGGATATTAATGAAATTTTATGTTTGAACTTATTGCAAATGATAATCACGTGTTGACATATTCTAACGGAGATGGATGGCTAAGTTACATTGCAACCAAATCTTAAGTTCTAGGATCTAATTGAAAAAATTAGAAGTTTTGGACATGAATACAAATTGTGAAAATTTGAAGGGGTGTTGTCGTAATTTTCTCCAAAATGTTATTTCCTTCGCAAGCTAAGTGCACTACAAGTTGAACTTTGAAATCTATAAATGGCCCGGTAATCACTTCTCAATAAATTTATTAGATATTTTATCTATATTATGGCTGAACATGAACCTCAATATCTAATGCCAATTTATGTTTAATTCTTCTTCACTAAAACTTTACTTTTGCCTTTTGATTGTGCTGGCCATTTCATTATCCCTGATCTTGCATAAACTTGTGCAGAACTATGAATGAACAAGAACAAGTACAAGCTAAACATCAAATGCCAGTCAAACAAAAGATTGAGTGCTGAAAGCCAAACATCGAATGCCATTCAAACAAAGCATTGAATGTTTTCTTACAAATGCCAAAAACCTAACCCATGCCAAATTCGATCCAAGACTTTGCTTACTTGGCTATGGCAGATTGCAATTGTTTGGTTAATTCGCAACTCTGTTATTTTCCTCACCTGAACTTTTTCTAGCCAGAGAGCCACCATCAAGAAAATGTGTCACCCATTATGTCAAGGAGCTACCTTACAGTATGTGGATCCTCACGAAGGCAAAAAACGAAGTCCACCAACCATATTATATTTGGACCACCATGGCACCTGCTGGCTACTAACAGCGACAAGTTAGCTGATTTACCTTGAAAAATTTCCACTTACATGATTATAAGCACCCACCTCTGTCCCATTGATAAGGTATTTTAACTAACTTCCATACCATAGCATTTAATATTGAATGGCTAGGTCACAATTCTTGAATCGCATGGAATCAACAACCTATCATAGGTTGCTTCCATGAGCAAAAGCTAGTGGAGCCTTAATATATATGCTTAATTTCTCGTAGTTATCCATAATGATCTAATTTATGATGATCGTGATGCATGTGTTATAGATATAGTAACAAATGAAATGTTGACATAAGGTTCTCCTAGTTTTAGAGTTTGAGTGCAAAACATTCATAATATTGGCATAGATGGGAAGAAACTTAGCTGGAAAATGTGCGGGGCAAGATTTGAACCCAAGCCATTAGTACAACTCCTAATGACTTCCACAACTGCAATAATTGGCACCCTCAATGTTGCTAGACCAATATTGCAAACTGTCATAATGATAGACATTTAAATTTTGAGTTAGTTATTGAAATAAAGTTATTTATTATTATTTAAGGTTGTTCCACTGCTTATTTATGATATCATGTTAAAATGTCATGTATGTTTGTGTGTGTGGGGAGGGGGGTTCTCTATGAGTATGTTGCGGTTGACACGACCCCCGATTAGCGAATTCGGGTCAGGTGTGTGACATTAGTTATTTAAAGTAAAGTTTAAACATTGATTATTTAAATTTATTCCATTGCTTGTTTATGATACCATGAGACGCCTTGAATATTTATACAAAGAGTTTTCTATAAGTATGCGGTAGTTGCCACAACCTTCGGCTAATGATCTCGGATTGGAGGCATGACAGTAAATCATAATTGATAATTATTCTCCATGTTCGGCTCTAACTAGGTTGGATCAATTTATCTTTGTGATTTTGCATCAAAAACTATATCTTGTACCCCCTCATATGAATCGCATTTCTATTGCAAGGCATAATTTTGTCCCCGTATCACAAGCTCCAATGCTTGATTTCTGTTACATGACCTATATAATCACGTAAAATTGAAATCCGAAAGGAAGAAAAACATGTCTAAAACCTACAACTCTTCAATGAGGACCTATGCCGGCAGACTTGTTTGTATTGGGCACACTAATAATAAGGATGTGGACATTTGGAAAGCTCGAAATTGTCCTCCACTATATATATATATATATATATATATATATATATATATATATATATATATATATTATTCAACACTCTCTATAATGGTCACAAGCTTATAATTGTGGACATAACAGAGGTATTTGAGACTTTTAGGCATCATTTAGTATAACAAGGGAAGATGCCCTGGTTATTACATACCTTCTTCAAAAGCCAAGGAGATACGGAATCCGGGGATAAGTTTACCATCACTTACAAGTGGCGACTAAAAGTCATCGTGCCGTGTCAGTAACGGCATCTAAGTCTTTGGGCCATGTCAGTAACGGCATCTATGCATGATGCTAAGTATATTGAGATGGAGGTATGGAACCTCACAAGAGGACCATGGCTGGCAATTAGGTTAGGTCGGGCATATGCAATTTGGATCAAATATTTGTCAATTTGAATCCAATCTATTTATTACATAGATCAAAATTTTATATCTGAATCTGACTTATTTATTAACTAGGTAGCTCGATCTAACTGCCACAACCTATTTATTAGAGATATCAAGTCAGTCTATATAAATTTATAATGGATTAAATTGATTTGAACAGATTCAGCGGATCGGGTTAAATATGTCAGAAATAGATTAAGTAGATTTTAAATAGGTTAAACAGATTAAATATATCGGATTATGATTCGACTTAATTATTAAACCGGTCAAAATGGGCTAAATGAATCGAAGGTTTAAACTTAAACCCAACCCATTTGATGAATAGGTCTAAACGGGTTGATCCGTTTTTGATACAAAATCGTTTATATCAAACCTTAAACTTGTTTAAAATAGGTTGTTCGCGAGTCAAGTTGACGATCGGATCATAAACTACCATCCTTTAAAACGGACCAAGAGCATTGTACCGGCTTTGGATTCTTCAATAAGGACTCAGGCTTTGTAATATCATGGGCCCTTGGCCACAAGTTATTGGCACAAGTTGGGGTCTTCTTCCTTCTAAGTCGCCATCAATAGTTTTCCCACTCCCCCATCCAAATTGTCCAACAATTACCTAGAAATGATCTAATCTAGTCACGGGTTTTCTTTTTGTTTTCCTCCTTTTCCATGTGATCATCTGCAAAGCAACCTACACTTAGTCTAGAAAGCTGGTATTGTAGAAAAGAGAAAAATTAGAGGAATGCAACGATGGCCGAATGTACTCTATTCCAATAAATTAGGATTACAAGTTCTAACAGAAAAATGTTCTTTTTTCCTTAGAATCTAAGGGCTCGTTTGGTTCGCGGAAAAAGAAGAGAAGAAAGTATGGTCAATGGAAAAGTAATGAGACGCCTTTTGTTTGGTTGGAGTTTTCAAAAGAGAGAGATGGAAAAGTTGTATTCTCATGGAAATATGATTCCCACATTTCATGAAAAAGTCTTTTCCATGAGAAACATAGGAAAGTTACTTTTCCATGAGGCGTGAATCACTCTATCTTTATTTTTTTCTAAAAAGACCATTCAGCATTAAAAAGGCATTAAAGACCTAATTTTTATTAAGAGTATAATAGAAATTACAGAAAGTAAATGGTCAACCAAACATAATCAAACATGCCAAAAGTACATTCATAGGCATTCTCTTTCTAGAAATCTTCTTTCCAGAAATCATATTTTTAGAAAAAAAAAATGTTTTCCACGAACCAAACGAGCCCTAAGAGTGATAGAAATTTATGGCTTCTTTTAGTCCCTAAAACTTCTCTTTCTGCTTGGTTCCCATAGCAGGGCTTTTCGACATGGGCAGATCATAGTGCTAGGTAACATGATCCAATGTTTAGATCCAAGTACAATGCAAATCAGAGTTTGTGTTAAGTGATCGGTTGAATAATCAATAAACCTATCCTCTTCCATCAAGATGGAGCCAGCCACAAAGAACAAGTCAGAAGTCAGTAAATGTTGGTATCAACTAAGGCTTAGCCAAACATTTTAGTACTCTATCCTCTAGGAGGTATTAGACTGAAGACTTCATGGTACATTCACAGGAACTTTGTAGGGAGTTTCTTTCTTTCTTAACACAAGATTGAATTAGCACTGAATTTTGAGCAATAGGCCAAAGTTCCCCAAAAGATTGAACCATACAGAAACCATTTTATGGACCTCTACTTCTATAGCCCCTACGCAGTTTTTAAATATTTTACACACTGATTCTCATAACTGTATTTATCCAAATATAATATAATAAAGATCCAGTTTTCCCCAAAAAAATAAAAAAATAAAAAAGTAAGCACTCTTAACCATAGTATATCACAGGGGGCACCACGCAATCATGCAATTAGAGGGAAAAGGGAAGCTTAAGATGTGGAGGCAAAGCAAAGGGCCACAGCCAAGGGGGACGAGTATTTTAGACTTCTAATGACATATACTGGGATCCTCTATTGGTTATTGAGCTAATGGGGCCTGGTGGACCAACCCAAAGAGGTTGCCACAAGTCACAACTAGCAGAAATTCATCTTAAGGGCATATACTGGGATACTGTATTGGGATACTTCTAAGGGCAGAAATTCACAACTGCAGTGGGTTTTGGAATATGTCTCAAGCCACAATCAATCATCATCTAATCATATTTCCTCGAATCATGGACATTTTTGTTTTCTTCTCATTTTGATCATCTACTAAGAAGCATACACTTGAGAGAAAAATTGATAAGGACTAGTAGCTGACACAGAATGTGTAGCAAGTTATAATTTTGACTTTAGATCTTCTGAACAGTCATTTAAACAATCAGCCCAGCCTTTTTCCTTCCAAATGATGTCAGAAACAGACCCCAGGGCCAAATTAGTTAGGAAGTATTCATACCACTCCCAATGCTTATGTTGGGGCCATCTCTCTTTAGAGAAGGTTCAAGAAGACAAATGGGAGTTCAACCTACAGGCCGAAGATGCAGCACAACCCTAGCAACTCTGTGGAACAAAAATACAATTCAAGCTGTAGAAAAGAGTTGCGACGAAGACGTGGGGCGACAATGAGTCTAGCAACAAGATTGGCAGAGCTTTTCTAGCTTCATGCAAGGCAATGGAGCTTGATGCATGGATGGCCAATGTGGACTAGAGAGTTGGTCATTGGGACATGTCATGTTGCAGTATGGTGTGGTTGGCCAGCCTGCCGAACATGACTCGACAAGCCGCCATACAACCAGCAAGTTTAGGTGCAAATATAACATCTCATACCTCTACCATGAGATTAGATATGACAAAGAATATGACATTGTGAAAATATTGTAATAAGTGTGGCCTCAAACAACCCACAAGTTTATCAATGTTACTAGTGCTGCAGAACTAAGAGAGAATGAACAACCACATAACTAGATGCCCGTAATATTTATTGACAACATCTTGCTTAACAAATATTAGAATGCAAAGATCTACAACGATGTTAGATCATACCTTAAATTGTTCCGAGTCTTAATCTAAATGTAGATGAACTAGGATCAGCACCAACCTTTTGGACAAAGATGACGCCAGATCAACTGCTGCTAACTATAGCAGTTGAACATTAAAAACTGAAGCACTCTTGCTTCCAGAGTCATTTTTTGCATGATCAAAACTCCGCTTTGCTGGACATGTCTTCACCCTCTGAGCTATACTCATTACCACGTGAAATAATATTCATGAAAGTCTTCTTAGCCTGGCCAACAACATGAGAAGTTTTCCTTGCAGCACCGGCTACCACAGGTTGCAGAGAAATGTTGGGCAAGTTTGCTCGTTCCTGTATCATTGCTGATGTAAACATCAGCATAAAATCACTTTAGCTCAACATAAAGAAAACAGGTTTTAGCATCTGAATGAGAAAATCTAAGTGACAACATACACATGGTCTGCTGCCGAGCTGAGGCACCAATCTGCCGGATTCCAGCTTCTGCAGCCTGCATAGCCTGTGCTGATTTGCTAACACCATCAGCTATTTCTTGGCTGTGTTGTAGAGATAACACTTGTATAAGAGTCACTCTTTGAAGCCAGATCTAAAATACACTAATTTGCAAATCAGTTCAGTGATCAATGGAAAAAATGTGACTGAACTACTTCCATTTCATTAAGAACAAGAAATTGATGAATGATAACAAACCATATTACACTACTGCTGATTTTACGATTTTAACCTTCAACTACTTGACCTGATAAGCTCATAAACCTACACTAAGAAGCAGATTTATTACTAATCTAAGTTGTGCATTTCTCTGAAGTGGGCAGCAACATAAAGAAGAATTAGTCAGATGAAGAAAAATCAAACTCAGTAGCTAAACTCTAATATATATGAGTGTTTTAATTCAGTGATCTCAACTCAAACTGCAGGATTTTAGTTCTCTCGTGTACAGGTACAACCATCAAATTGGAGGGTTGCAAAGCTGACTCCTCTCTGTCTGGAAGGGCAGTCATTATTTGAATTTGTAACTTTTAATTCATCTTCATCACTCTCATGAGGACACCCTTGGCGGTGATCTCCACATAATTTTGTGGGATGATATAGCCCATCAAAATAAAAAACGGGGCTTCAGCAGGAGTCAGTTAAGGTTAATAGATTAGGTTTTCTTCTTCAAGGCATATTCTGTTTGTTCACTGACTTCATACCTGAGAGTGGCTTGGCAGAACAGAGTGGATTCTGTTTGTATATTAATTGACGCCAAACACTTGGCTTACATTATCAAATATGAGAAATCATATCCTATGCAGCATCACAATATGGCCGCCGGTCAGGAAGATTTAGTGTTTGATGCAGCAATGCGGGGGATCCAAGTAAAATATCTTGCAAGAGGAAAAAATGTTACTGTAGACTCCCAGGCTCAGATTGGTGCTCATTGCGGCAGTCTCCAGTTTTATTCAGACGGTGCATTGATGACATACATGTTCAGTTAGATGGAGATTATTTCACCATCTCATGGTCGTGTGCCCTTTGGGGCAGGAATCATACAATGCGACATGGCTGGCAATCAACCACCAGACCAAAAAAACAAAGCAGAAATATTGTGCTGATCCACACAATAATGGCAAAACTACTGAATTTATGGTGAACATTGAGGTTTTAGGAGATGCAGGTTGTGAAATCACTCACTTGAAGGCTATAAAAAGCTGAGATAAATGCAGTCTTTAATCCTAAGAGATGAAATAATTTAATTAAGTTGATACAAGAGTAACTGTTATAACCCTTTAAGACGGGTTATTCATGGGCAGTCTTCTGTAACGCCATTTTGCAAGTCCCCTAAGTGAGTAAAATATCCATGTACTAGGAAGCTTGACTAATGAGTAGGGGAGATTGTAATTTGCTGAAATCTCAGTATAAGAAACTTCAAGAGAAGATATAGAACTCAAGAAGGCATGAAGAGTAACACGAGAAACCATCATTTGGGTCTTGGAGAAGAACCTCAATTTTATTTTTCTTTTATTTTTTTTTACCAATGAACACATTTTGGGTGATGTCTAGCTTTACAAAGGGGAGCCAAGTCTTGTCAACTACCCATCTTTTCCAAGAGTTTGCATAGAGATCTATGTGGAAGCCTGTAACTTTTCATTCACTTTTTAAACAGATCCCACTCAACCACTGTATTCCACCCATCACTTTTCTTGCATTAATTGTAGGCAGTGAGATACATAAGGGATACGATGGACTTGAAAAAAAAGAAGACACTGAATCTCTTCTGTCCACTTATTCTCTTTCTGTAGATGCATTCACAAGTCAAAATTTCTTGCTATCTAGGTAATAAGCTGATTTCTACTTGTAAAAGAATTAACTGATGTGATTGTGGCATACTAGTATCCTATGATGCGGCAGCATCATAGCTTAGGAAGTTAGTCAAGGAGCTGGAACGTGCATACTATCCCCTTTGCATTTTCTTTGTTAGGTTTGAGGTTCCCACTCCCCGTAGACATATTTTTGCAATAGGAACATAACCACTGGTGGAGATAGAGAGGTGAGAAGCGGAAGTTGCCCCCCTTGAAAATTTGGTAACACCAGCTCCTACTAGCTTGGGCTTCATCTACTCCATCCAAAACTTAACTAATCCCTGCTAGCATGGAAATGATTTACTCCATTCATTCTGAGTGGGCCCGTCACAGAACAAGCCTGAGCCTCACACTATAATCAAGGCCCGATGCCTCCTTTTACCAAGGATTCCTTCTCTATCTGCTTCTAATTTCCTAAACCACTGATAGTAATCCTAAACAGGTAACTTAAGAATCCAATGATATGAGATATTCATGGAGATCACTATGTTTTTTGGGCATTCGCAGAAGTGGAACCAAATGCCCTGCAAGCAATATATTAGCAAAAGTAATATATGTGTTTTTTCAATTCTCTTTCTTGTTCTTTCATTTGAAGATTTTTCTCATGTCATTCTTTTCAAAAGCTTTTTTTTTCAATTTTCATTTGTTCATTCTCTTTCTTATTCTTTCATTTGAAGATGTTTCTCATGTCATTCTTTTCAAAAGCTTTTTTTTAAAATTTTCATTTGTTCACTCATCATCTATGTAATCTCAGATGCTTTTATGTTTCTACCCAAAAACCTTTGCAATATTTTCTAGCCAAACTGATTAATTTTGATTGCTTGATGCTTCCTAGAAAATCATTTCTTAAATCTTAAAAAAAAACATTTCTTATAAGCTATTTAAAAATCTAAATTTCATATAAGATATCTAGATTTCTAAAGACACATTGGTGGTTATTACTAAATTTCCTTCTTCTTCATGTAATGTTCATCATGTTGGAGCCTAAAAGAAAAACGAAGCTTTAGATTAAATTTATCCTGAGCTCGATACAATTATTAAGCCACAAACAGTTACAGAATTTTAAGATTCCATATTCCTCAAATATCATAATATATTAATCAAGCCACCCCACCCCACCCCCACCTCTGTGCAAGTGAATTCTTGGCTCCACCACTTTACACAACTGCAGCAGGTAGAAACCCACCTTCCCACGATAAATATAAGAAAAAGATGATATAAATATCCATCAGCACAAATATGACTAATTTCCATGATATATTTAACAGTATACCAATAGATTAACGCCAGAGGGAAAGGAGCATTCAACATTGATAAAGACACAACTCCCATACATTATGAGATTAACTCATGGTACTCTACAACTAAAATAGTATAACACATATTTCCTGAATTATTCTTCCCCTTTTTTTTGATAAGAGTGGATAATTCTTCCTTTATTGTCAGGAGAAAATAAAATGGGTCAGCATACACAAATAGTTATAAATTCCTACATGGCAACAAAGAACCAGTGCTTCCTTACGTCTTAGTAGGAGGATTTTGTCTACCTATGGCACCATAATAACCACTTTAGAAGCTCTCAGGAAACTTGCTGCCACAGTCACTTACTAAGTGCTCCCTATTCAAAATTGCTTTGATAGATCCATTTCCCTGCAACTCTACCCGCCTCCAAATCCACTCATACTTCAGGTGAGTAAGCCTTTGGTCTTAAGATAAATTGCTCTTCTAACGACAATCATATTAATAAATCCAGTTCAATGCCTCAATTTAAAGCACTTTACCAGCAGACCAGATTTCTTTAAATTATACTTGCTTCCAGAACACTTCTAGGCTTCTAGCTACTCCTTCATACACTTTGGTAACAACTTCTCATTTTTATGATTAACACAGACACTATAAAAGAAGATGCATAATTCTAGAAATGATAGACTGAGGGCAGATCACTATGATAAATTCCAAGCGTTATATTCGAATTTGTTTGTGATAATATAATTTAAGTGGAGTAAAATTCTGTAAGGTATACAGTTTCCTTATGATACAGATCATTACTCTCCCCATCTTGTTGCATGATGACAGGGATGCAGCAAGCAATGAAAACTTCTTTGTTCTTTCTCTAAAGAATCAAAGGACAGTTTAACTCATCAAAGATTATCAGAATACAGAAAATATGGAGGATGCATTTAGTGGAAAAAATTATGAGAATGTTAAATTGAAGAAATCCACGTTTCCTTTTAGTAATATATATTTGGCATGTGCAATTAAATTCTTTTCTTTTATCTTTCCTTTTTCTCTTTGTGTGTGAGTGTAGCTATAGTTGCATACCTCAAATCACTCAATTCCAAAGTAAGATCACTGATCTCCATGCCTGAGAGTCTGATTGCAGCCATGGTACTAGGAATCTCCTCTCGAGCAGTATCTGCCAACCTTGCAAGAGATGTTGCAGCTCTCTTCATTGCCTACATAAGGAAAAGGGATATATATAACTGGGATGGAACATGTCATTGAAGAATGTAAGAACAATGTTAGTTGTTCAAGATATCAATTCTATAGTTAAAACTTGAACCTGTCCATGCTTTTTATAGTTGTTAAACTTGGAAAGTAAGTATGAGTTTGAACAGTGTAAACTCATGTTAAATTACCAGAATTTTGGAGCCTAAAACCTATTGGTAGTACGCATATTAGGCTATTGTGCAAATTAATAGATTTATTGCACAGTTGAATATTTTTCAATACCTCTCCTCAACTAGACAGAATTTAAGCACAGATTTCTCTTAGTGAACCATCTTCAAGATAATTTCAGAGAACTATAAAACGATATCAGTAATATTTTTGCAACCTTCACCTTCAGATTGAAATGTAACTATCCTTTGCGCAAAGGCATTACTTCTGGCATTTTGCTGGACTAGCCAAAAACTAAGAACCTGTTTTATGTTAGAAAGGCTGGTCTATCCTTCATTTTGATGAGGCATATCATGTTATACATGAATATGACGATTGGACCCAATAACCACTAATAGAAAAGCAAGATTTCTAGTTTGCGATGCTATGACAGCTCAATGATATAATCTATAGTTAGATCTACTTGAAGGAAAACTAGCCAAAAAATAGCAACCTGTTCTCTGTTAGAAAGACTGGTCTATCCTTCATATTGACAAGGCATATCATGTTATACATGAAAATGATGATTTGACCACCCAACGACCACTAATAGAAAAACAAGATTTCTAGTTTGCCATTCTATGAAGGCTCAATGATCTAATCTAAAGTAGACCCAGTTACAGGAAATAAGAATGCGAGGAAGGCATCGAAATAGTGACTACAAGCTATGAAGAAAAGATAGCTTAGGTGTTAAGGCTGAAGGCTAAGCTAGGAAAATTCTTAAGAGCAAACTACCACAAATAAGTGCTCATGCACATGACAATGCGCCAGTTTGCTGACAAGCAGAAGTGATGGCAACATAGTCCAAGTTACAAAATATGTTCATGAGCAAGCTAAGTTGATGACAAGCAGAAGTGCTCAGGCACATGGAAAACAAAATTGACACACAAGGAAGGCATATGCTGCAAGCTCTAGTTGGGTCATTATACCTCAAAGTATAGCAGGGGTACAAGTGTAAGAAGGTGAAGCATGATAAAGCCAACGCCTGATCAACCTCAGTTAAAATGTGTATCAAACATTAACTTCAAGATTGGGCCAGGTGGTTTTCTATTTAAATGAGCTTGATTGATTCTCTTTTCTAGCTAAGTGAAATAGGAGCCTATTCAAGCATCTAAGTTCAACTGAAACCCTCCAACTGATCCATTCTTGAACTCGAGCTCCAATAAAGCTCGGTTCAAGTCTGAACTGAGACACAGTTTAAACTATAAACAAATAATTGTCTGGAAAACAGTGAGAGCCAATTAAAGGCCCTACATCAAAATCATGAAGATCATAAACTTTAGCAAGACAGGATAGAACAACAAAGAGAATACTAAATAAGCCAGACATATGAACTTCCACTCAAACTTAAGGTAGCTCTAACAAGAAGTATCGAAAGTCTAGAAGCTAAAAAACAAAAAGTGGAAACAGGAAGATGAGATAAAAGAAGTGGAAAGAGCACATGAAGGATCAGAGTTGCCCTCTTCAAAATGTTAAATTGTAATTATAGTAAGCATCTAGAATTTTAAATATCACCACTAGCTCAAAAATTGTGTACAAGAACACATTAAAGATCATCGGCTCAAAAACAGTGAGTTGCCTGTAACTGAATTTGTTGAGTACAACTTAATCTTCTACTGTTCTATTATACATACTATTTGCTTAGTTGACATGAATACACCAATTCACAACTGGAATCTACTTAAATCTTTTGATGTATCTATTACTCTGACATTTCCTCGACAAAGCAGGATTCCAAGTCTGGGATATGAAACAAGTGACTTGAACATTATGAAGTGAAACTTCTATATTGACCATATTTTGAATCTAAAAGCAACAACATACTAATTTGCACAAACTAACATTCTCAATCTTAAGTAATACAATAATTGATATTAGTCATATGCTATGTACAAAACTATAGCTTCATTTAACTGAAGTTGAATGAGCAAGAATCAGCACAAAATCTACAAAGCTTTACCAAGACTAATGATACTATGTAAAATTGTAAATATCATATGCATGCCCCTAATCTCCTCACAAGCATTTAAAATCCAATGTACAAGATTACATAGAAGAATAAAACCAAAAACTTACAAATAGTGTTGGAATAGTTGCAATCACTAAGCTGGTAAATGCGATAGAAGTCTGCATCAAAAATTGAGCCAATTGGTAATATCAGTTCAAATCAATCAGAAAAGAACATGAAAAGACAATTAAAAACCTAAAAGTTTAAGTGCTATTCCCATTGAGTTTTAAGCTCGTAGCCTATTTATGCAAGATAGTCAGGCACCACTAAAATGGTGATGTTGTTTGAACCTTACTCATCTAAAATACAATATGACATTGCACATGATATATGGGAATACAATAACATAGAAATATTGAAGTAATGCTACCAACACCTGCTTCACCACCATATGCTGCATTAAGGCATCTTCTTTGTTCCAATGCTTGTCCAACACAAACTAGTATTCCAATGACAAGCACAGATACCTGGGTGGGAGAACAGAGGGTTGGCAGCATTATCCATAATAGGCCATTGTAAGAACACAAGGGTTCTCCATCTACCGCTGTCAACAAAAGTGAGAGCAGAAGCAATCTTCCCTTTTGATCTCAACTATGAACTTGGAATTATATTTTTCATGCCATCACAATTATGAACAACATATGAAGAGATTCTAAACAAACCACCGTCAACAATGATGTAAGCAAAAGGAGCCTGTCACCCTATTTGAACTAAAGATATAATATTTATTACTTCCTTTATCATCGAAACATAGTTCAGGATGCCCCCCATATGCCTGTATTAATATTGAGGAGAACAGAAGGGCCCTGCTTTTTGATCATATGCTGGGATTTGATATCTCACTTATGACAAATACATGGAATTTAGTACATATCAACATCCTCCTAGCTACTTTGCCGTTCATAGAAAAACAAATTGCCAATCTTCTTCCCCAAAAGCATTTGACAAGACAAGAAACATGCTTCCATTCCGGCCACACCTTTTTTTCATGACCAAGAGAACTAACATAAGCGGGATATAGTATAGTAAATGATATACTTGAATACAGATATAGGTGAAAATTTTTGCTTAACACACCAGTAATAAATTCCCATATCCTAGGCAGCTACAAGTACATTAATCTCAGTGTTGCGTGGTTATGGCTACAAGAATCAGAATCATATTTGTATCCTAGTGTCTAACTTGGCAATGAGAAAATAAAAGAAGATATCCGAATACATAGAATAAAATATAGTTTTAACTAAAATATATATTTATACCTTTAAATGTGTTTGTTTAACATTAAAAGAAAAATTTTAAAAAGATATTGTTTGTTAAGGTCTTTGCATACTTGTTTCTCATCCAAACTTTCCAATTAATATGGATGTAAGAAAAATAACAATTTGTGGAGTTATTTCAATCCTTACATTCTATATCAATCTCAAAAAAAGAACAAATACTCTCTTCTAATGCCAAAATGGATGATCAAACTTGGTTGTTCAAAGAATCCAACTCTCCACCAATCTTTGTAAGCTACAACTGAGACTCATAATATGGACAGATATCATACATCAATATTAGGAGCCGGATGCGAGTGTCTCAGTAAGATAGATTAATCTTGGTCACAGCAGGAAACTTACTAAAAATAGGTGATTCCATATCAGCCATGAGATGTAAATCTTACTATGAAGGTCCCCATGGCTTTTTAGTTGAGACAATTCATGAATTGAACAAATTTTGCAAGAGAAAATTACTACTGAACTAAAACTTCTTATTCAGTTACATCATGCCAATGCAGGAAAATTTGAAAGGAATCATGTACATAATTATAAAATTTACACAATAAATGGTCAAAAATACTGGTTCTTCATGTCTATCTTAGTTAAACCATGCTATGACAAAAATCAGAAAATGGGGCATGGGGGAGCACAAGTATTCTACTTATAAATTAGACCCTTGATACCCATTTTACCATTAGATTTAATAAAAGAGAATTTAATTAAAAACACCAAATTTCCAACTTAACAAACTGGAAAAGGAAGTTAAAAGGACATAATAAAACATAATATTAAATTTATGGTATTCTGAAATCCTAATTTTCCCAGCAGACAGTAACATAAAGGAAAAAAAAAAAAAGAAAAAGATCCGTGATGCAAGTGGAACACAATAAGACTGTAAGAACTCGCTATGATTGAATCAGATGAAAGAAAAATAGGAAATATGTTTGATATAAACTTGTACACGTTCAGATAAAACAAAACTCCCGTGATGACTGCATTTTTATTTTAAAAAAAAAGTTAAAAGTTTTAACACAATTGAGCTATCTGTGCATCTAATTTCTCCAAAACACATTATCTTAAAAAAAAGAAACGATTGCAGATAAGAGCAGAGAATATGAAATCCATATCCTAGTAACATGGAGAAATATAGATGAAAACTAAGTCTGCAATTATTGCATCAAAAGATGATATTTTGCAGCAGCAAGCATAACAACAGAAAAAGGAAATGATTCATACAGTACCAATTCTTCATCTTAAAAAAACGGGAATAATTTTTTTGGGAAGAATCCATCAAAGCACGTAGCAACAAATTAAAAGGCACTAACCAGAAAGAAAACAAAATAATTAAAATGGAAAAAAAATTATACCGTCGAAGCGATGAACGCCAAGAGAAAGAACGCCTGATCCCCCAGGCTCATTCGATACATACTCAGACACAACGGAAGCTTAGGGCTTCCGACCGCCACGCTCAGCCCGGCCCCTCCCGCTCCGTCGCGGCCTGCCGCCTCCCCCTCCACCACCCTCGCATCGGCCTCTCGCACCTCCTCCGCCGTCTCACGGATCGACGGCGCGGCATCCTCGATGCGCCTCGCGGAGCAGCGCAATAGCGCGTGGCGAGAAGGGAGGGCGCGACGGATCGGAGCTAGGGTTGGGAAGCCTTCGGGCAGGGGGGATGATGGGGATAAGAGCTTTAGGGATTCGACGAATCGAGGAGAGGTTGGCGAGGAGGAGGAGGAGGAGAAGGAGAGAAGGAGGGTTCGGCGGAGGAGCCGAGAGTACCAAGGGCGGAGAAGCATACTGCCAGGAGCTTGTAGTTTGCGTTGGAGCGTGGCAAGAAAGAGAGGAAGCAAAGCTACTCCTGCGATTTTTCCCCCTTTTTTCCTTTTTTTTTCACTTTTCATAAAATATTTAAATTCTTTCTCTCTTTAATTGTTGTTAAAAGATTGCCGAAGCATTGAGTAGTTGACTCATTTGCACGTGCAAGGTCCTGGAAAAATTAAAATTAGGTTACTGATTTGGTTGAAACTTTACATTCATATAATTTATTTGATATTTTGGTTTGTTTCTAGCAAGATTGATTGATTTGTAACTCTGCGTCAGCCTATAATATATTCAATAATTAGTAGAAGATACTTATGTTGCATGAACCAAGCTATATAATTTAATATTTAAGTTCACAAAATTTTGGATGGTATATTGTACCCATGCATGCCTTTATAGTCATCCTCCATTAGATCAGTCTGTCTAGGAGTAATGATAATTATAGCAGCTGGTATTTTTCATTGTTGTGAAAAAATGATGCACTCAATTCAACTCAACTAAGCCTTAATTTCTAACTCACGATTGCCTATGTTACATGAGCTTCTAGTAAGGCTGTCAAATAATGACTCGACTCATCAATCTGATCCATGTTCGACTTACCATAAATAGGTTTAGATTCAAATAGGTTTTGGATGATAAATAGTCGATTCAGGCTAAATAGTCTTGTTATTCCTTTGTTTCAGCTTGGGTTTTAGGTGTCACAATTACTTGATCTTAATTTATAATATGGTTCCTCTTTATAAGAGCCTGCATGATTTGGAATCTAAAACCCCAATGTCTTTCTTAACCCACCATAAGTCTTGGCCTCTCAATTAAGTTAGAAGAGATGGACCTACTTTGAAGAGGCTAACACGAGTTTTGATCGAAAAAATTGGATGAGTCTACTGTTGTTTCATATAAGGTCATAAACGTTTCATTTGTGAAGATTACAATGATATAATTAGAATAAGCTAGTGAAACGAATGATCTTGTGTTCTCCTTTAATAGTGCTTCTTCCTTGGATGATGGTGTTGATCAGTGGACTCTCACCTCCACGTTAGTAACTTCTGCCCCTTTGAAGTGCATAGTTTCTATCTTTGAGAGGTGCTAATTCGAATATATGTTTATTGTATGAATGAATTTGGTAAAAGTACACCTCAAAGTATATAACTAGCTTTTAAGATTGACAGTAGCAATGATGAAAGTTGGAACCAACTTAAATGAAGGTCAGAGTGAAAAGAGTTAGATTTTAAATCTAATAATAGGGGATCCGGCACTAGAAGCAATCCGATAACATATAGCTTGTCGTTGAAGAATACCTGCCAACAGAAGAATTTGATGGAAAAAACTCATAATCAGAACAATCTAATAGCATAAAAGCCACTCCCAAATCCCAATTAGTTCTAGTCTAACCTACTTAAATTGATGGCGACTATTTAACCATCTAAAGTATTTTGACAGCAAGACAATGTCATCCCAAAGAAGTAGCATTCAACTCTGACCAGAACTAGAAAGCTGAAAAATCTCAAGCCACCCAACTCGAACCAATCAACAACAAACTAGATACTACCCAAAAAAATCCAATGGTAGATCTGTTTCAGAATGATTTTGTTCTAGAATCGCCCTTAAGGCAAGATTACTTGTTTTAATAACTTTGGACTTATTTCAGGTTTTAGTTAAGCACTAAGGGCACTCGCTCATCCTTATATAAGAGGCCTTAGAATCTGTAAAAACCCTCTTATATCCTCAGATTGTCATATCAGAAGTTAGCAAAAGTTTCTCTGTATACATTAATTGGTGGTTGCTCTTAGAAGAAAACATAATTTCTAACAGTGTGGATTCTCCACAGCTTTGATAGATTTATAACACCTTGGCATATTTTGGGGAACAAAGGTGGTGAGCTTTGTGGATTCCGATAGGCAGCATCACCTTTAGTATTGTGCAGTCAATTTGGGTGATGGGAGGACCCTTCAGTAGCAGTTAGGCTATTGGTTGTCCATATATAGTCTTTAGTTAGTTAGTTAGTTAGTTATCTTTACGTCTCTGGTTTTCTAAAATTCAATTACTTCATTTATTATCTAGAGTTAGCTTAGTTTCTCCTTAACTAGTCTAAGTTTTTTTCTTTTATCACTTTGGAGCTTGTTTTAAAACTCCAAACCTACATCAAGCAATCTTGTAGAGTCCTTAAGCTAGGAACAAATAAATAAAATTAATGTGGAGTCTGATTTCAAGAATTTGTAAATAATATAAGTTTATTCTATTTATAGAAATCCATAAAGGTTAATCCATCCATCAATGTGTAAAAAACACATCTTAACCAGAAGTTGTGATCATTGAGTATTAGATCGATTGGTATTGCCCATTACATCTTAGACAAGAGGTTTGGGTTCGTTTCCGAAGAGGTGCGCGCACTCATTTCATTTCCATTTGAAATGTCTTGGTGCCCAATTAGCCTAAATTATTGCCTAGGTGGGGTTGGTTGGACTTAGGGACCAAGTGGCTCTAGGCGTTCTATATATCAAAGTAAATGAAAAAAAAAAGATAAAAAGAAAACCAAAAGTCATGCACATGATAATTTGATGAAATTTAGTACCACATAAACATGTTAAAATATAGCACAACCAATATGAGAATTTATATCCAACAATATCCTGATCATCATTTGTCTGAAATTAATATGGATCGGTAGCCTACTACCTAACACTAATAATTTCCCTTAGAAAAAATGTCTGACTGTAGTAAAAAGGATATATGGATGCTTGCAAAAAAAAGAGAAAGTATTAATCAATGATTAAATTATAATTTTTAATATCATATGATATTTAAATTACAATATTTTATAATATAATAAATTTATATCTCTAATTTACCATACTAATGGTCATCATTTAATGATCATGGGCATCCATGAATATGTTGGTCATGAATGCCAACTAAAATGCAACTAGCTTGTCGCCCTCTTGTCCACTTCCTTGATAGGTAAGTAATTTTGAGATACTTGCGGAACTTTTAGTGCAAACAATGCAAATCTCCAAGTGCAAGCAATGCAAATATCCATTATTAAGTAGGTTGCCTCAAATAGTTAATTTTGAGATACTTGTTGACTTTTTGTAACGCAAGTGATGCACATCTCAAGATGCCTAGTGTATTCCTTAAGCAAGTTATCTAAAACTACCAAAGTACAAGAAATACATGAGAAAACACAAATAAGAAGACTGAAAAAAATGCTTTGGGAAAAATTATGAAGAAGAAGAAATCGAGAAGAGCTCGACAACCCAAAAAGCCAAAACACGCAAACGCATAACCTAAAAACCTACATGTAGAAAAGGTTAGAAAGACCTAAAGAACAACCCAAACCCAAAATATAATATGAAACATCGAAAAGTTACGAGAACTATTAGGTTATATAGCCAAGAGACCATCCACTTAAGGTAATGATCCATGGGTCGCTCTAGCTTGACAATTGAAAAAGAATGCCTATCCTCATTTGTCAATTCTGCATGAGTCTAGGAGCCTCTCTAAAGAATGAGGCTATTAAATGTTTTTTTCTAGTATAACTAATGAATCTATAGTTCTCATTTAATCATAATTGACTATTAAAAGTTTTAGCTAAGTTTAATGAATTTGCATGTTATGAGCTACTTCTTGATGCTTCATTTTATGCAATGATCTTAAAAAAATAAAGAAAAACATTGTTGGCAAACACTGATGCAAGTAGAGCAATGTTGATCCCTTTTTTTTTAGAGAATAACTTTTTAGTTTCTACCAAATACTAATCATTTTATAAAATTATGGAATAAAAATTACCTATGTTAAGCACTTAAAATAACACCTCCCATGGTTTGAACAAGGACGCTCTTCCTAAAATAAAAGAGGTGCACCCATTAAATCAAAGCCTATTTACTAGAAAGATACTACCTATATATTATGAACTAGGACTTATTGCAGTGGTCATGCTCATCTCCCTAGCAACTGGAGGTTGTAGGTTTAAATATAGAATGTCACACCCCCAAATACTAGGACCTAAGTAATGCCTCCCTCACTTTATCAATTTTATTTTTTTTTAATGCATAATGTTGCAAAGTATTTTTTGGGCTTGACTTGTTATATTAAAGGTTCTTCGAAACTAAGCCAACTCAAGTTGAGCTTAGTAATGAACCTTGAAGTTCTGTTAATTTTCTAGTATCACAAGCTGGCAATGGCTGCTAATCAACTTATCAAGCTGAACATGGATTCGAGCCAGAGATTGTTTAGCTTGGTTCATCACATGTAAGCCAAATCAAAGTGCAAGGCCCAAGCTTAGCTCGTTTTTTGAGTGACTTCAAGCTCAACTTGTTAACCAACAAAACTATAGGGATCTAGAATCTCACTCAAAAAATTAGTCAGACTAAATACACACTAACACAGGCTTGCAAAACAGTATGAAATGAACTTATTAAAAGCTTGAGCAATCCATAAACATTTAGGGGTGCATACTTTAAGCCACATCAAATGTTGGACTTCCATGCCTAGTTTGTTCAAACGTTGGTCTTGAGGTGAAAACATTACTTTTGGAACTTATTTCAGTTAATTACCCTTCTTAGTAAGTTGGGCCCAAAATGCTCGAATTGGCACCTTATGTACGTTTCCCTTTTTCGTTTTAGATGTTTAGTTATTTGGTAGCCTTGTCAAGCCATCTTAAAAGATGTAAGGTTACGTGCAAGAATATCTTGGTTTAAGCCGGCAGCTATGCTGCAACTATTCATGTCATTTAAAGCTTTTAGAGTCAGAGGCGTACATGCATGAAGCTGGTTGTACCATCAATGTGTTCTAACTCCTTGGTTAATGATAAACCTCACTAGCCGGGAGAGAAAGAGGGGTGACGGCAATGTCGGTGATCAAATTTTTATTTTTTTTTATATAATAGTTGCTTACACTATTTTAGCATAAATATGGTTAATAGAATCAAAAAAATAGTGTTGAATTATTAGAAGAGTTTTTTTTTTTTTTTTTCCGGCAAGAGCGATTCAATCAGGCAGCAGCTTTATTTATCTCTTAAAATACTGACTAAACCTTTTTACCGTACAATTGTACCATCGATTTGTCATTGCAGTCGCTCTCCGTCGCTGCTATATAATCCAACGGTTCAGCTTCCGAGCCTCGTTAAAAGCGTGGTATTTTCGATATTTTTAATAAGTTCAGTCGTGTTTTCATAACTAGACGTTCCATCGGTCCTATCGCCCGAGGTTATGTAGTCCGGAAAAGAGAGAGAGAGAGAGAGAGCGAGAGTCGTCCGACAAAGGGGGAGAGGCAGCATCAGCCGTGGCACGACTCTCGCGGCGGCGGCGGCGGCATGCTGAAGGGGTGCGCGCGGTAGGGCCGATCCAGGTCGCGAGGCGGCGGGCCGGCGGCGGTCCAATGCCGGTGGCTCGGCGCTGTCCGCGGGGGGCGGAGGCGGTTGGCGGCGGCAGCGTTGCGGTGCTCCCGGGCGGAGACGGCGGCGGTGACGGGCCTATCTGCTGCGGCGGCGGAGGGCGCGGGAGGGGCTGGCGGAGAGTCTTCGGCTGGGGAGGCTGGTGGAGGACGGCCTGTCATACAAGGAGAGCTTCATCGTGAGGTGCTACGAGGTGGGGATCAACAAGACCGCCACCGTCGAGACTATTGCCAATCTCCTCCAGGTTCTCTTAAAAAACCCACCTTAATTCGATTTCTCCTTCTTTTTGGATCTTTGGACATTTCCATTCTTTCTCCTTTCAGGTGTTTCTGAACGCAATTCGAATGGTTTCTGAATATATTTTGTTTGGATATTGTTTCGTTTCTCTTATATTCCTTCAGTCTTAGATTTATTTTATTGTTAAATTTGTGAAAGCGAGTTTTGATTGTGGATTTTCATATTCAGAGGATTTGTCCCAATTGTTTGGTAAAACAATGGACGTTGCAAACAGCAACGGATTGTGTTTATTGACAAGATTTCTTTTTTTCTTGCGCGCGACCCACACCCCCCCCCCCCCCACCACCACCACCACCACCAAACAATGTTTATGGATTGGAAAGTTCATCTGTTAATCAAATGAGCCTCTTGTGAGTTCGATTATTTCGATAGCTCGAGTTTATCTATTGACTCTTGGGTTTATAAACATTGTTCCTTTACATTAATAACATCCATTTGCCTTGCTAATTTGGCAGTTCTTTTTGTTTTCTCTTTCACTAATATCTTTATTTATTTCTTTGTTACTTTTTACAAACTGACTTATCCTATCGAAAATACTGTCCAAGATCAAACTACTCATTGCTTGTTTATAAAAAAAATAAGATTTAACATATAGGTTACTGGTGGTGCTTCCTAATCATCTCCGTTCACACTTGTTTTTGCTGGTGCCATGGTGTAGGAAGTTGGGTGCAACCATGCACAGAGTCTTGGGTTTTCTACTGATGGGTTTGCCACCACCCTCACCATGAGGAAACTTCAACCTCATATGGGTGACTTCCGCATGCACATTGAAATATACAAGTATCCTGCTTGGTGAGTGCACAAATTTGTGGAGTATCATTTCTAATTTCCAAGCATTCAATGTATTTTCACGGTGCAGGGGTGATGTTGTTGAGATTGAAACATGGTGCCAAGGGGAAGGAAGAATTGGCACCAGGCGTGATTGGGTTATCAAGGATTTGGCTACTGGTGAAGTTATTGGCAGAGCCACCAGGTTTTTTCTTAGCTTTATTTACTATTACTCTTCATTTCTGTCACCAACAAAAATTAAAATAGCGGATGCTGTATATTTAGTTATGATTGTTTACATAGTATGCTCTCTTTCCACCTATTAACAACAGGAGTTTCATTCATGTTACTCGTAAAATGTGTTAGGGATGAGTCTTCTCTACTGATCAAATATTTTAGAATCATTATTCATTTCAATGAGATAAGTTGAGACCTTAAAACAGTTTGATTAGCACTGTTAAGGACATGGCAGGGTTAAATTATTGTTTCTATTTAATTTTCGAAGAGTCTTCATTTAACATCAATACCAAGGTGGTTAAAAGTTCTGTTTGTGCTGGAAACAAGGACTTTTTCAGAAGGAGGTTGCCCTCATTTCTTGGAAAGAAAAAGTGGAAAGGGGGTTAATCTGAGAGAGCACCTATGAATTGAAAAGAATCAGTTCAATAGACCATGACAAAATTCAGAACCTTGAAATGGAATATGCAGTGAAATATTAAGATTGACAAGAAGGTTGATAGATACGGCCTTGTCTGGACATAATCAGGGAAAAAAGTGGTGTTTGAGCTGCTGTAGATATTTATTGATATCTGTACATATCTAATATCCTGAAATGTTATCATTCTTCTTTTTAAATTTCATTGTTATGGAGTTTTTTCTCCGCAAGAGATTTGCCTGCTCAGTTTGGTTCTCTGTAAATCTGTACAGCAAGTGGGTAATGATGAACCAAGATACTAGGAAGCTTCAGCGAGTAAGTGATGAAGTGAGGGAAGAATATCTTGTCTTCTGCCCGAGAACTCCTAGGTATGCTGCTATATGATGTTTGCCTTCCTTCTTTTTATTTAATTAATGTAACATTTGTTTCGGTATACAGGAAATGCAATAATCCATTTTACTTGCTCCAAAATATTACCCTTTTAAATTAAATTAGAGTAACAAAAGAAGATGATAATTGTAGGAGGAACTAGTTTATGGCTGCATCTTACCTAGTTATCCTCAGATTTTTTCATTTGAGGTGCTCTAGAACTATGCTTGAATGTTAATTAAATTGCTTTCTTTCATTAGCTATATTGTCTTTGTGAACCTTGTGATACTTGTAGGAAAAATAATTTTATGGTAGTTTACTATTGTTTACTTTCAGATCATGCCATTTTCATTGTGAGTACAAAGACTACTGGGATAGCTTCATCTGAGTCCTATTGTTATTTGCATTTGCTTCTTTTCATCTCTGAAAACAAACGACAAATGATGCATGGTAATAGAACATATGACTGTCTAGTGTGCCAATGCAGATTAGCATTTCCAGAGGAGGATAATGGCAGCTTGAAGAAAATTCCTAACTGAAGAGCCTGCAGAACATTCACGACTAGAACTTGTTGTAAGTTATTTGCCTAATTTAAGCTTTAACTTCCTCTATGCTTAGATAGCTTAATGAATTTTCCATAAAACTTCCCTAAACATTGTTCCTTTTGGAAATCTACAGCCCAGGAGAGCTGATTTGGACATGAACCAACATGTAAACAATGTCACTTATATTGGATGGGTCCTTGAAGTAAGTAGAATTACAAAATATCTATTGTGTTTGGTAATTTATTGCTATCAATAAGTTTAAGACTCAGATAATTCATATGTTTCCAAGTATTGGTTTGATATGTGACTTTGTCTTGGTTCTTTTGCCCACTTACTTTCAGTTCATCTGCAATTCTTTAGCTAATGAATTTATTTTATATAACAGAGCATGCCTCAAGAAATTATCGACACCCATGAACTCCAGACAATCACCCTGGATTACAGGAGAGAATGCCAGCATATGACATGGTTGATTCTCTCACTAGTCTGGAATTGGTAGATGATTATAGCACTAATGGGTCTGCTACCGGAAAGCAACACAAGAAAGACCACCATCACTTTTTGCATTTCTTGAGATTGTCCAGCACTGGACTTGAAATAAATCGGGGTCGCACTGAGTGGAGGAAGCTAGTTCGATGAGATTTTGTGTTAGAGGGTAGTTCTTTGTTCTCCCTCTCCTGTCTCTGCTCTTTAGAATGCATGTATTATGCTGTGATTTCACTGTTATTTCTTCTATTTGCCGATCATGTAATGTTACTTGTAAGCGCTCAGATTTTGCAGCAATTTGCATGGTCAATTGGATGGTGAGCTATTTTTATGTGAGAGACATATATACAACTTTCATTTGCTTAACCTGATAGTGTGATTTATGTCTGCTAATTAAGTGGTGTCACAATGAGTTTCTTGAGAGGTAGGATTTAGGAGCACTTTCAAGTCTCAAATCAGTACCTAAATAAGCTTCAGCATGCTATCATTGTGCAGAACAATGCTTTTCTATTTCCTCCATCTTCTTCTTTTAAGAAAAGAAAGATTTGCTATTCTCTTCACAGTGCTTGAAATTTTGATGAGCTTCTGCAATGCTCGAAAGACCTATCTAACTGATACATAAAAGGCTAAATATGCAATGTGGTGCTTTCCTACAGATTTTGTTCTATTTGTTTTATGACATTTCACTCTTTGGTTTCATTGGAATTGTATATCATATTTTAACTTTTGACGAACAAAATTTGAGCATCCATAGGAGTCATGATTATGTGCAAGTATTGCTTAGGACAGTTTATGTTCACAATTCTGCAAGAGAAACTTTTCTATTCAATTATGTACATAACTGGTCTTTCTACAAACAGCCGTTATCGATTTACAATTTTCACTTTTGTTCTTTTCTATGTTCATACATATGTGCTAGCTGGGATGCACCAACTACTAAATTTCAGTAGCGGTGACGGATTTTGTGTCATGATCTTTTGGATTGGAAAACTTTTTGGAGCCTTTACCATGTTAGGTTTGTTTCATAATTTAGTTTCTCTTCAGACCTTGAAGTCTGGTTTGCTGCATTTCATCTAATGCAGCATTATCAGTTTGCCCTAGTAAGCTAATAGTGGCCTGCAGATGATGATGATAATGTGGATTGCTGTCCTTGCTGGTTCCTGATCCATCAGATGGGCATCCAATTGTAGGGGTCCAAACTAAGCTGAGCCGGGCAGAGTATCAAGCTGCTTGAGCCCGAAAAGCAGGGTGTAGATTGCTTAAGCTCAGCTCATATAAGCTTGCTTTGCCAATTCCTGATCCATCCGATGGACATCCAAATCTTATCATGATATCAAAGCTCTTGTGGTTCCACATCATGTAGACTGAAGAATTTTATAGTGCCTGCATACTCTTAGGCCAGCCATCTAAATGCTCAGATTTCTGGCAAAGATCTTAACATGATATCAGAGCTCACTGATGTTCTTACCTGCTGAAATCTCAATGCTCCTACTTACTAATCTATGTCCCCTTTTTCAGATAGCGTCTTAACATATATAGGTTTATGTATACAGTATGTTTTGAATTTGATAGTTTCAAGTGAAATTTATCTCGGTTCAATTTCATCCATCAATGCTTCATGTGATGTTCAAGTAAATGATGATATACAGACAGCATCACTTTGAGAGCAGAATTCTTGCTTTGTTTTTTGGGACTAAAGCAGGTATTTCATACAGTATGTGTACGAATACATCCAATAAAGTCAGAAAATAAAAAATTACGGAGTGTCCGGGTACCTCTCCCTCTCTGGCCCACATGATACTCTCAGAATGGTTGGCCACGTAGGCAGCCACTCAATCTAAAGTTTCATTAGCATCTCTAAATACATACTTGGTCTGATAGGCGAATTGGGATATTTAGGTATTGCCCTGACAGGGATGTTAGTTATCCGTTTGAAGTCCCTCTGAACATAGGTAGGAAGCAGTTGGAAGTGAAACAGGGGAGAGAGTCCAAGGAAGACCTTTGCCACAGTAGAAAGGACGAAGTAGCGAAACGAGGTACTGTTGAGGACCAGGGGAAAACTTTGAATCTGGTGCTGTACTGTCTCTTCTTCTGGGGCTGTAGCAGTGGTGTGCCAACCCTATTTATGATGTATCTATATTCATTTATTATACACAAACAAGAAAGTCCATTCAGATGGTAGATACTTTGGATGCAAGGCTCCGAAATAAATTTAGTAGGATGCTGCTGGTTAGCAGCATAGAATCTTGGATAGGGTAGCAAAACACCACTTATAAACTGAACTTAAAATAAATTATGCCTTGTCAATATCATGTTAAGTCTATTTTTTTGGGCATACAGTATTCTAAGTCTTCCTTGGAGTAGTCCTAGTCTTGCCTTTGTACTAATTTCACCCTAATAGATTGTATCCTTGATTTTAATTTATATTATTAATTATTATATAATTATTATAATAGATCATATTAATATTGCGATTATGTTATTAGCAGCATAAAATATTATTATTTTGTACTGCTATAGTAAATATGTAATACTGTAGGTATAATAATATTTAAATATAATTGATATATTATTATTAATTAATATTAATTATAAAAATATAATTTAATTATATTGTAATAATATTATATTTATTATATTAAATATGAACACAATATTATATAATATAACTATTATACTATATATAATAATATAGTAATATATCTATATTATATAATATTTTGTAAATATCATAATTTATTATGCTTAATATTTCATATTAGTTACAATAACTCTTTAATATTGATATTATGATATAATATCATTATATAAATTTTAATACATTTTATGGTATCATATATATACACCATCATATCACATGAAGACATAAAAGTAACATATTATTTTTAATATAATTTATAATATTATTACATAATATTAATGTGTTACTTAAAATATAGTATATTTAGTTTTGTTACATTCTTTTAAGTAATATTATCATTGCAATACTATAATATAATATTTGACATATAACAGCAAGGGTATTTGCTTTTTGAAAAAAATGAATAGATTATTTTAAATTTTAAATTTTCCAAAAATTGAGAAACCAAATAGCGATGTATGAATAATATATTAGCTTTTCTTTAATGTCATTTTTTATGCTTTTACCAGCCAAGCTATGTTGCTACGACAACACCGTTAGTTAGCACTTACACACAACATCATTGATACATGTATTGAAGGAAAAGATAAAGAAATTCATGCCGAATATGGTATGACTGGTATAACTTGAAAATGGATTTTTTTTTTAAATTTGGAAAGGGCTCATATGCAATAAGATATATAATTGGAGATTTTTTTTTCTTCTAAATACCCTTAACTCTCAAGTTCTCATAAAAGTGAGATTCAATCTCAGAATAATTGGTATTGGTACAACTGTGAAGGCTTTACTAGTTTGATTCGCAAACATCTTTTGATATCTTGTTCTAGCCACATCCCCTAATTACACAATCCTTGTGAAATTCAATTCCATTAGAAAACTATCAATAACCATTTAGTAGAAATCTACACCCTCTCTCAACAAAAAGAAAAAAAAAAAAAAACCAGAAAACTACACCCTCATGTGGTATTACTGATAATGAAAAGAATAATAGCCTTTTATGAACTTATATGGGATCTTTTCAAATAATAGGTTGGCCACCAAGGCAGTTATTAGCTGCCACAGTAAAGATAATGACAAAATAATATTATTTTATAAATACAATATTATTTTATTAAATAGATATTTTATATCTTGCTATTTATAAGTAGAATATTATTTTTATCAAATAGATATTTGAATCTAAAATTTTTTAATCGAAGAATTCAGGAGAAGTCAAATTGATGGACATCGTCCCTCCCACGGCAGTAGTCCACTGTGAGTAGACCACATGACGGAATCTGGTATTGGAATGACAAGAAGGCTTAGAAGGTGGCAAAATATCAGATTGGCTTGTACTAAATTAAAGCAACAACACTTGTGGCTCCTTTAAATTAATTGAAGGCATGAGCTTCCTGGCCGGTGGGGATTTATGGCAGGGTGATGTTCCACAGAACCCCTTACACTGTCTACATGGGTGTTCTTAAAGAACAGCTATTCTGTAGCCAGTAGCCATTTATTTCATCACAGGTATTCTTAAACAAGCTGGAGCTTGCTATTTTTCATCCAGTGAACATAGGCCTTCAGTCATGCAAATATCTATTCTAGTTCAAATAATATCATCATTTACCCATTGCATGTTAATTTCTGTTGAAGAGTCTGTCACAACTGTGCACCCCTCAATGTAGGAATTTTTCTTTGGCTTCTTGCGAAGAACAAGACATTAATGGAATACTGGCCCAGACTATGCATTGTATGAGCCTACATCAGAAATGACATACCATCTTTTCCTCTGCTGTGGACGCATTTGAAACACAATTAAGTCCAAAGGATGGCCAGGTCTCAAATTAGATACCTGTGGACTGTGTCAGTCTTCTTTACTCTTAGTTGGGTTACATGGTGGGAATGAAATGCTGCCACTCCACTCAGAAAGAGAAGCCGGCATTGCATTGCAGGTGCTAGTCATGGTAGTGCATCTGGCCATCTCGGGCCACTCAAGCTCGATTAAACAAGCTGATCTTGATCCAAATTGATATTTGTTTTTTTTTTTTGGTAAATTATATGCGTCGAATTGCAGTTCAGACTTATTACCCAAATGTGATCTAACCTTTAATTTTGTTATATGAAGTTGCTTGCCTAGCCTCTTCACTTTGGCCTTTTGACCTTTGCAAACATATTTCACCTTTGAATGGAATTTGTGTGGGGGACCATTTTGCTCAAAAATTATCTCAATTTTTTAAAAAAGCAATGCCAAAGGTCAGGTGAGGTGGCAATTGTGATGAGATCAATAGTAGAATTTGATTAAAGATATCCTATCCTATTGTGAAGGGCCGATCCAGGTTTGATCTACTTGATCGAGCCAGCCTGGGGCTTGGCCCATTGTTGGCCTATGCATGTTATGCGTGCGATTAGCAGCGGAAGACTCCCCGCTCTTCTCTGTTGACTTCGAGACAAAGCCAGAGCCCTAGGATTCTCTATATAAACAATCCCCTCCTTCTAATGTTCCTCCAATGATGATCATCGAGCCCCCTTTTCTCTCTTTTCTCCCTTTGAATTCTCGATTGTCTGTCTTTGCGTTCACTGAAACTCGGAGCTGAAAATGCCACTGAAGTTGAGATAAAGCCCTAGTCTTCCTCCTCTTTGTTTTCTTTCCCCTCCACGGCCCTAAACTACCTACCGTCGACCTCGATTTTGTCAGAAATCCATTAAGAAGAGAACCCTAAGACCACGACCGATCCTCAAAGAATAATGAATAGAAAAAAAACAACATGTCATAATAAATATTATTATTTTATATTTAATTTATTACTTAATTAAATATTATTTAATTAAAGTAGAACTTTGAGTTTATTCATTTTCCTATTTTTTTCTTTTGTTGTTTTTCGAACCACCACCACAGTCAGCGGTTCGTCGCTGAGGGGCCTGCCCCACCCTTGCAGCAGCCCCTGCTTGGAGCGGAACCCCTGTCACCAATGAGTATGCTGGGATCCGAGGATGACCGAGCAAGAACTCCTTTGTTCGCCTTATTTTTGGGCTGAATTCAACCTGTCGGCCGTCATCGGCCGGTTGATCTCCATTGCCGCCACCATCAAATGTTGCCACTTTGACGGACCACCATGATCATATTCACCGGGTCTACTCTTCTTCCTTCCTTGTTTCGTAAGAAAGATTAAAAAAGAAAAAAGAATGAGAGAACCATCCCTCCTCTTCTCATGTTTCTTCTCTATTCATTCTCTCATCTCCCTCTTTCCGTCCTAAACAGATCTATGGAACCTAGTGTAGTGTTCCCTGCATCTTTTCTGTGGATCCGAGATGATCTCTCCAAAGGAAACCTTGAACAACCATAGTGCCCGGGCCGCCTACAAGATCGATCACCCTAGCCTTACCGAGTGTCTCTAAAACCATTACTAATAACCTTGTTGAATGATTTTGGCCTCGATCGAGTCCGTGCCTTATGATTTGTTGAGCGAATTGATTAGACTTGACCCACCTAAAAGCATTGCACGCTCGATTAAGCCTTCTCTTATTACTTTTAATTCTATTAAAATCATCAAATAAAAATTAATTTTGCTTTTAATATGTTAAATAAGTTTACCAGATTTGCCTAGTGATGTTTAACAGCTAAGGCGAAAGAGGTAAATAGATCTTATATTTCTTATTATTTTTAAAATTATCATGTTTTTCATGCATAAGATTTTTTTGTGAAGATATCACATTTTTTCTTAAAATTATGCATCAACATATATATTACAAAAATTATGCTTTATTATGAAAAATAGTTCCATGAATGATTTTAATCAAAGTAGCTTTGTAATAAAATATGAATCTTATCATGCCATTTAGTATTTTTCATCTATTTATGTATATATTTTTTTAAAAAATAGAAGTATTCTAAAGGCTCTCAGATAGCTATGTATGACCCCTAAACTCGGAAAAGATCGATACCTAGAGCTAGCATCTATACAAAACACGACCCTACTAGTAGGTATAAAGTTGACATACAAAACATGAATTTTTATCGATTACAAAATATAGCTTTATCACAAGTCTAAAGTGTCCGTAACATGAATATCTGTGAGCAATGCTTTGAACTATGATGTGGCTAAATGGCAAAAAAATAATTTATAAATTTATTTACAATATAACTTGGAACTATGTTGCGAAAGATGGAGGGTTTGTTTATACATGATTTGCTTTATGACTTATTTTGATATATTGTACTATGAAATGCTTTATTTTTGTAATAATTATTAATTTTTTTAAAATGATGTATTGATGTAAAAAAACTTATACGTAATCTGGTAAGATAGTGTAAGATTTATTTATTGAGTTGTTTACTCATATATCTTTATTTTTTTCTTTCTTCAAACAAATAGTATTAGTAGGATCGAAGAATGATCCAAGTTTAGAGTTCGCACTAGCAAGCTTGGCTATTTATAGCAGAACTTTAGTTCTTTAGTTTGTTATGAATTTATATTTAGTAATTTTCTAAATATTGTAGATTATGGATATGGTATTTATATTTAGATTTAGATGCTATAAACTAGTGTTTATTTTGTTATTTAATAGATGGTAAAATTAGATTTTTTTTTATTATATTTTGTTTGAGATGTATTTGAAAGCTAAACGTAATAGTTGACTTCGTATTATTATCTGTTGTATCCCTCAATAGGATGATTGCATTAGGTCTCGGATTTAGGGCGTCACACTAATCATATCCTCTGATTATGTAAAATCCTTGTGAAATCTGATTTTAATGGACAACTATCAAAACTATTTAGCAGAAAGTATGTGGTCCTGCCGATATGTCAGGACAAGGTCTGAATAACATCATCGAGTATAAGTATTTTATACTTATTAAATTTTTTTCATCATTAAATTATAAATAAATAAATAAATAAATAAAAGCTTTCCTTAGTGAGTTCGTCTTAAGTCTCCAAATGCATTGGGCCGCTCCTGACTAAAGCCCCATTTGGGAGAGCTTTTGGAGGGCCAAAAAGTACCAAAAGCACTAGTATTTTTTGGCCCTTTAAAAGCACTTTTAGATAAAAAATGGTATTTGGTAAAATTTTTGGAAAGCTGTTTCAGTTTTTTCGAAAAGCTGAAAACAGCTTTTTGGCACAAGCTTCATTTTGAAGCTTTCCGAAAATGCTGTTTTGAGCTTTGCTGGAAAGTTCTATTTTTGACCAATATATATATATATATATATATATATATATATTATATATATATATATATATTATATATAGCTTTTGTAAATTGTTAACTTCACCGAAAGTTAGGTCAATACTTCTTTGAATTATTAAATCTGCTCATATATATTTCCCTTGACACTGCCCATGGACCTCTCAGGCGATTTACTCTTCCGACACCCTCCTCGAACGTATAGCTGAAAGCACTAAAAAAGTTAGTGTCTTTCCTTTATCTTAGAAATTCTTTGATTTGTTTGATGGTGATATGCTTCTATCTTCCATTTATAATGTTCTTGCACTTATTCTTGGATTTGGATGAGAATGCTTCTTGATTCGTGACAGACTGCATGGCCTGAGTGTAATCTTCTTCAAGTCGTCTAAGATTTATGTTGATGTTAATGGTCTCAAAATGTTGGCTGGGGATATCATTAGATTGTCTTCAGAGCATAGAGGAAGACAACATAGTCTAAAGTTGATGCAATTATTTAACAGCTTATTGCGAAGGAGGAACTAATCGATACACCATTTGGAAGCAAATGCTATACTTTGGATGAATAGGAATTACTTGTTATCGCTTAGATATGTTTCTTTTATCAAGGATTGGGAAGAGAAATATCCACAGGTGCTTTGTTATTTATTGGAAACACCAATCTTCTGATCACTAGCCGCTTTTGCTGGATATAGAGATCAAGTTTTAGAAGCCTACTTGTTTCAGTTTGCAAAGCTGTCATTAGAGTATG